>NC_051088.1:300000-451963 GCF_901709675.1 Syngnathus acus | reverse complement strand
CCTGAACTCTCTCCCCCCTTCTGCGTGGCGTCCTGTACTTTTGCGCTTTGTTCTGACTGTCTGCTGGGCACTCTTGCTCTGTATTGCTCCTCTTATTTACTGTGTTTGTTTATTTATTATTTATTCATCACTCTTATTCTTCATTGTTTGTGCCTTCTTGTTTTTATTTTGCGTTGTTTACTTGTATGTTTATCGTGTACTGTGTCTCGTCACCGTGGGATAGGGGAAACGTAATTTCAATTTCTTTGTGTGTCTTGGCATGAAGAGATTGACATAAAGCTGACTTTGACTTTGAAAAGGTGTGACTTTTGGGATCATCCGGCACATATTTGCTTTTACATTGATTCCTATGGGAAACAATTGTTCTACTTACAAAAGGTTCTACACAAACCTGATTGCGGAACCAATTGAGTTCATAAGTAGAGGTACCACTGTATTGAGTCAGCTTTATATTTTATTTAACTGTTTTTGATTTGCATTTTTTAATAATGCACCTGACCTTTCATTTATGAAGCCCACTTAACCAATAGAAATGTGTATTTCAAATCTTCTCTTGGTGACATATATAGAGAGAGAGAGACAGAGAAAGCGTGATATATAATATATATATATATATACATACATATATATATAGATATGTACATAAGTACATACATATATATACACATGTATATACATACAGGACTGTCTCAGAAAATTAGAATATTGTGATAAAGTTCTTAATTTTCTGTAATGCAATTAAAAAAACAAAAATGTCATACATTCTGGATTCATTACAAATCAACTGAAATGTTGCAAGTGTCAGGCTTCGGGGTGGAGGAATGGAGCAAGGACGACCAAATGCAGCTTGGACCAGGGTTTATTGCAGGAACTCAAGAGACAGACCCGGCAAACTGACGTGACTAAACAACGAAACCAATAGGACTGATCGCCAAAACGTGAAACAAAAGACAGGAACCAAACAAACCGCGTGACAGTGAGACATGCATTGTCCACATCTCATACAATGCTCCGACGGCGAGTGACACGCAAACAGAACTTAAATACGACACAGGTAACGAGAGGCAGGTGCGTGTGATTACACTAATCAAGGGCACACAGGAAGGGAGGGGCGAGCACACAGACATAGAAACGACGACAACCTATACACATCACAAAACTGGGGATGAGACATGACAGAACCCCCCCACAAGGGACGGCCTCCGACGTCCCAAAAACCCAACCCCCCACGGCGGCACGCGGGGGGGCGGGGGGTCAGCGCACTAGTCCAGACAACCCTAATTGTTTTCGGAACAGCTTGACCCGCGCACGGCGGCGACTGGGGAAACAACCGCACTCGGGCGGCGACTTGGGGCACAGAACCGCACTCGGGCGGCGACTTGGGGAACCGAATCGCACCGCACTCGGGCGGCGACTTGGGGAACCGAATCGCACCGCACTCGGGCGGCGACTTGGGGCACAGAACCGCACTCGGGCGGCGAGTTGGGGCACAGAACCGCAATCGGCGGCAACTCGGGGAAACAGAACCGCAACTCGGGGAAACAGAACCGCAATCGGCGGCAACTCGGGGAAACAGAACCGCAATCGGCGGCAACTCGGGGAAACAGAACCGCAATCGGCGGCAACTCGGGGAAACAGAACCGCAATCGGCGGCAACTTGGGGAAACAGAACCGCAAACGGCGGCAACTCAGGGACAGAACCGCGCTCGGCGGAAACTCGGAAAGTCAGAGCCGCAATCGGCGGCAGGCTGAAGTCCGGACCGCAATCAGCGGCAATTGGAAGGCGGAGCTGTACGCAGCGGCAAGAGTCACCACGCGCTGCAGCAGTAGGGGTGGGGCCATGGACGATCGCGGGTCCGGCGCAGCTGGCTTGAATCTGGCGACCGCGAGTCTGATGACGCCGGGAGGCACTCCGATGGCGGCCGCGAGTCTGATGACGTCGGGAGGCACTTAGATGGCGGCCGCGTATCCGGCGTCGCGGCAGCGAAGTCCGATCGCGACAGCGGAGCCGGTCGCACCGGGAGGAACTCTGATGGCGGCCGCGAAGCCCATGGCGCTGGAACCTGCTCGGACGACGGACGTCGATCGGACGTCGCGGACGGGAGCTGATGGCGGAAGGTCCAAGCGCTGGTCGCTGTGATGGTCGGAGCATTCTGTCAGGCTTCGGGGTGGAGGAATGGAGCAGGGACGACCAAATGCAGCTTGGACCAGGGTTTATTGCAGGAACTCAAGAGACAGACCCGGCAAACTGACGTGACTAAACAACGAAACCAATAGGACTGATCGCCAAAACGTGAAACAAAAGACAGGAACCAAACAAACCGCGTGACAGTGAGACATGCATTGTCCACATCTCATACAATGCTCCGACGGCGAGTGACACGCAAACAGAACTTAAATACGACACAGGTAACGAGAGGCAGGTGCGTGTGATTACACTAATCAAGGGCACACAGGAAGGGAGGGGCGAGCACACAGACACAGAAACGACGACAACCTATACACATCACAAAACTGGGGATGAGACATGACAGCAAGCCTTTTATTATTTTAATATTGCTGATTATGGCATACAGCTTAAGAAAACTCAAAAATCCTATCTAAAAAAATTTGAATATTTCCTCAGACCAAGTAACAAAAAAAGATTTATAACAGCAAAACAAAATCAAACATTTGAAAATGTCCATTAATGCACTCAGTACTTGGTTCGGAATCCTTTTGCACGGATTACTGCATCAATGCGGCGTGGCATGGAGGCAATCAGCCTGTGGCATTGCTGAGGTGTTATGGATGCCCAGGATGCTTCAATAGCGGCCTTTAGCTCATTTGCATTGTTGGGTCTGGTGTCTTTCAGCTTTTTCTTCACAATACCCCACAACTTCTCTATGGGCTTAAGGTCAGGGGAATTGGCAGGCCAATCGAGGACAGTAATGCCATGGTCAGTACACCATTTACTGGTGGTTTTGGCACTGTGGGCAGGTGCCAGATCATGCTGGAAAATGAAATCATCATCTCCATAGAGCTTTTCAGCAGACGGAAGCATGTAGTGCTCCAAAATCTTTTGGTACACAGCTGCATTTACTCTGGACTGGAAACACAGTGGACCAACACCAGCAGCTGACATGGCTCCCCAAACTATCGCTGACTGTGGGAACTTCTCACTGGATTTAAAGCAACTTGGAATTTGCTCCTCTCCAGCTTCTGGCGGCTTGACTTTCAGATGAAATAAAAACTTGCTTTCGTCTGAAAAGAGGACTTTGGACCACTCTGCAACTGTCCAGTGCTTCTTTTCCATAGCCCAAGTCAGACGCTTCTTCCGTTGTCTTGAGTTCAGAAGTGGCTTGACCATGGGAATACGGCTATTGTAGCCCATTTCCCAGACACGTCTGTGAACAGTGGCTTTTGATACTTGGACTCCAGCTTCAGTCCACTGTGTTTGAAGCTCCCCCAAATTCTGAAAGCGACTCTTCTTCACAATGCTGTTAAGGCTGCGGTCATCTCTCTTGGTTGTGCAGTGTTTCTTGCCACATTTCCCCCTTCCAACAGACTTTTTGTGAATGTGCTTTGAAACTGCACTCTGTGAACAGCTTGCTCTTTGAGAAATTTCGTTTTGTGTCTTACCCTCCTGATGAAGGGTGTCAATGTTGGTCCTCTGGACAGCAGTCAGATCAGCAGTCTTCCCCATACTTTGATTTAGTTTACTGAACCAAGCTGAGTGTTTTTCAAGGCTCAAGAAACCCTTGCAGGTGTTTCGAGTTAATTAGACGATTCAAGTGATTAGTTGAATACCCTACTTAGTAGTATACTTTTTCGAGATATTCTAATATTTTGAGATAGGAAATTTGACTTTTCTTAAGCTGTATGCCATAATCTGCAATATTAAAATAATAAAAAGCTTGCAATATTTCAGTTGATTAGCAATGATTCCAGAATGTATGACATTGCATTACAGAAAATATATATATATGTGTGTGTATATATACAGTGCCTTGCGAAAGTATTCGGCCCTCTTGAACCTTTCAACATTTCGCGACATTTCAGGCTTCAAACATAAAGATATAAAAGTTTAATTTTTTTGTCAAGAATCAACAACAAGTGGGACACAATCGTGAAATGGAACAAAATTTATTGGATAATTTAAACTTTTTTAACAAATAAAAAACTGAAAAGTGGGGCGTGCAATATTATTCGGCCCCCTTGCGCTAATACTTTGTAGCGCCACTTTTTGCTGCAATTACAGCTGCAAGTCACTTGGGGTATGTCTCTATCAGTTTTGCACATCGAGAGACTGGAATTCTTGCCCATTCTCCCTTGCAAAACAGCTCGAGCTCAGTGAGGTTGGATGGAGAGCGTTTGTGAACAGCAGTCTTCAGCTCTTATGGCTTGAAGATGGCGCCGCGGTAGTGGCGACACGTTTGCAGCAGCTCCGTCGACTCGTCTGTATATTGTCTCGTTTTATATGGTTTTTTTGGACTATTTTTTCTTTTTTCGCAGTCCTGTGTTTTTTTTTTTACCGGGCAGAAACATGTTTGCAAAAACAGTGAGGCTGGCCCTTTTTTTTCCTATTTTTCACCTGGTTCATCACCCAAGCAACCACCGAAGCAGGGAGTAAACGCTCCATTGTTTACACCCGTGGTCAGCTGTTAGCCCTCTGTAGCCAAGGGAAGCTAACCGGCTACAAGCCCGATGTTTCCCCCGAGCTGAAGAGGAGGAAAAGAGGACAACGCTCGGGTGTTATGTGCCGGAAAAAGAAACGCCGCTTCAAGCCCACACTCCCCACCATCATCAGGGAATGTGAGATCCATCTGTAATAAGATGGATGAGCTAACGGCGCTGGCACGGCACCAACGGGAATACCGGGAATGTAGCATGCTGCTGTTCACGGAGACCTGGCTAACGGAGCAAACACCGGACTCTGCCGTCGCTCTGGACGGGTTTAACCTGATAAGGGCAGACAGGACACGAGAGAGCGGTAAGAGGAAAGGAGGGGGGCTTGCTGTGTTTGTGAACGATAGATGGTGTAACCCTGGGCACATCACTATCAAAGAGCAACTCTGCAGCGCGAACATTGAGCTGCTAGCCGTTAGCATGAGGCCACACTACCTGCCGCGGGAACTCTCGCACGTTATCGCGATAACTGCGTACGTTCCTCCTAATGCTAATGCCGACGCAGCCCGCGATGTCCTGCACAGCAATGTAAGCAGGCTGCAAACACAGCATCCACATGCCCTCCTCCTTATTACCGGGGACTTCAATCATGCCTCTCCTTCATCCACACTTCCAACTTTAAGCCAATATGTCACCTGCAGCACCAGAGGAAATAAAACACTGGACCTTTTTTATGCCAACCTTAAGGAGGCATATACATCATCCCCCCTCCCCCCCCTTGGAAGATCTGATCACGATCTGATCTACCTTCTCCCCCTGTATCAGCCTCTGGTGCACAGGCAACCAGCAGTCACCCACACCAGACAGATCTGGTCTGAAGAATCTCTGGAGACTCTTCAGGACTGTTTTGAGACCACGGTGTTCTGTGAGGACTACGGGGACGACATCGACGGTCTCACCAGCTGTGTCACAGACTACATTAACTTTTGTGTAGACTCCACCATACCCACCAAAACAGTCAGGGTTTTTGCAAACAGCAAACCTTGGATCACCCCTGAGATTAAAGACCTGCTCAGGGAAAAAAGGAGGGTCTTTAAATCAGGAGACAGGGACCTGCTGAAGACGGTGCAGAGGGACCTGAAGAAGAAGATCAGGGAGGGGAAGAGCAACTACAGGAGGAGGATGGAAGACCAACTGCAGCGGGACGACGTCAGCGGGGTCTGGAGGAGCCTGAACACCATCTCAGGACGTAGCAACTCCAGACCTGCGCTGGACAGGGATCAGGAGTGGGTGAATGACCTGAACCGGTTCTTCAACCGGTTTGAACAACCATCCACTCCTCCCCCCACCCACCCAGCCCTCATGGAGACATCATGGGTCCTGGACTTCCTCACAAACAGACCGCAGTTTGTGAGGACAGGAGGCCGTGTGTCTGACACGGTGGTCTGCAGCACAGGAGCTCCACAGGGGACCGTCCTGGCCCCCCTCCTCTTCACCATCTACACAGCTGACTTCACCCACCACACATCAACCTGCCACCTCCAGAAGTTCTCGGACGACTCCGCCATCGTCGGTCTCATTAACAACGGAGACGAGACGGAGTACCGAGAACTGAATCACAGATTCGTGGACTGGTGCCGGCGGAACCGCCTCCAGATTAATTCTGGAAAAACAAAGGAGCTGGTGGTGGACTTCCGCCGGCGCAAAGTCCCCCCCTCGCCGGTGAAAATCCAGGGAACGGACATAGAGATTGTGGACTCTTACAAGTTCCTGGGTGTTCACCTGAACAATAAACTGGACTGGACTGTTAACACTCAGGCCCTATACAAGAAGGGCCAAAGCAGACTCCACCTGCTGCGCAGACTGAGGTCCTTCGGAGTGAGGGACGGCCTCCTGAGGACCTTCTACGACTCTGTGGTGGCGTCCGCCATTTTTTATGGGGTGGTCTGCTGGAGCAGCGGCATCACTGCAGCGGAGAGGAAGAGGCTGGACAAGGTGGTGAAGAAAGCCGGCTCTGTCCTGGGCTGCAGTCTGGACCGGGTGGAGGTGGTGGGGGAGAGGAGGATGGTGGCTAAGCTGTCCTCCATCATGGACAATGTCTTCCACCCCCTTCATGAGACTGTCAGAGCCCTGGAGAGTTCCATCAGTGACCGGCTTCGTCACCCACGATGCACCACCAAGAGGCATCGCAGGTCCTTCCTCCCTGCTGCCATCAGACTGTACAACCAGACTGTAGCTAACGGACAAAATAACATGCAATAACGTGCAATAACCATATGTGCAATCATACTATGTGCAATATCTGTCTACCTCACACTCTTTTTACCTGCTTTTTTTGCACAGTTTTTTTTTCTTCCTTTGCACTATTTTTTTATCTAATATTTTTTTTATCTCCACTGTATATTGTGTATTGTGTATTTTGTATATACTGTCCATATTTTTTGATTATATATACCTTCTACTTTTTTAAATCTTTTACCCCCTTCCCCGCATGCGTGTGTGTGTGTATATGTTAAGTGTACTGCTGCTAACATAGGAGTTTCCCCATTGAGGGAATAATAAAGGATTATCTTATTTTATCTTATCTTATCTTTCCACAGATTAATAAACAATAATACAGATGATAAATCTCCGTCCCAGTCTCAGGTCTTTTGCAGACTCCAACAGGTTTTCTTCCAGAATGGTCCTGTATTTGGCTCCATCCATCTTCCCATCAATTTTAGCCATCTTCCCTGTCCCTGCTGAAGAAAAGCAGGCCCAAACCATGATGCTGCCACCACCATGTTTGACAGTGGGGATGGTGTGTTCAGGGTGATGAGCTGTGTTGCTTTTACGCCAAACATATCGTTTTGCATTGTGGCCAAAAAGTTCGATTTTGGTTTCATCTGACCAGAGCACCTTCTTCCACGTGTTTGGTGTGTCTCCCAGGTGGCTTGTGGCAAACTTTAAACAAGACTTTTTATGGATATCTTTGAGAAATGGCTTTCTTCTTGCCACTCTTCCATAAAGGCCAGATTTGTGCAGTGCACGACTGATTGTTGTCCTATGGACAGACTCTCCCACCTCAGCTGTAGTTATCTGCAGTTCATCCAGAGTGTCATGGGCCTCTTGCTGCATCTCTGATCAGTCTTCTCCTTGTTTGAGATGAAAGTTTGGAGGGCGGCCGGGT
Source organism: Syngnathus acus (assembly GCF_901709675.1). Lineage (NCBI taxonomy): Eukaryota > Metazoa > Chordata > Actinopteri > Syngnathiformes > Syngnathidae > Syngnathus > Syngnathus acus. The sequence goes on along the minus strand of NC_051088.1, from coordinate 444,186 downwards.
CTTGGTAGATTTGCAGTGGTCTGATACTCCTTCCATTCAATATAATTGCTTGACAGTGCTCCTTGAGATGTTTGAGCTTGGGAAATCTTTTTGTATCCAAATTCGGCTTTAAACTTCTCCACAACAGTATCTCGCGACCTGCCTGGTGTGTTCCTTTGTCTTCATGGTTCTCTCTGCGCTTCAAACAGAACCCTGAGACTATCAAAGAGCAGGTGCATTATACGGAGACTGATTACACACAGGTCCATTCTATTTATCATCATCAGTCATGTTAGGACAACATTGATCATTCCGAGATCCTCACTGATACTTCTGGAGGAGATTTGCTGCACTGAAAGTAAAGGGGCCGAATAATATTGCACGCCCCACTTTTCAGTTTTTATTTGTAAAAAAGTTTTTCACTTATCAATAATTTCGTTCCACTTCACGATTGTGTCCCACTTGTGTTGATTCTTGACAAAAAATTAAAATTGTATACCTTTATGTATGAAGCCTGAAATGTGGTGAAATGTTGAAGGTCAGGGGCGAATACTTTCGCAAGGCACCTGTATATATCATATATATATAATATATATATATATATAACCGTATTTTCCGCCCTAAAGCGCACCTAAAAACCTAAAATTTTCTCAAAAGCCGACAGTGGCGCCTTATGGTCCAGTGCGCCTTATATATGGATCAATTGATGAATTTGGTGATCCATACGGTTGTACACAGTGCTCTGCCAAAATGTTTTCAGTACGTTTTAGTACGACTAGTAAATTACAAGGTCGCATCGCTTCCCAACATTACGGCAACTGTAGTCAGGGGGCCGTCACCGAATACCTGTTGTACCCGCGAGGCTATTTCATTTAAAAATAGGCTGCTCCGTTAATGTTTCGAGTAAATTAGGATTGATATGGAAGGGAAACTAGGTAAGCAGTACCAATGTGTTAGATCGAACTTTAGTCAGTTCCGATCATTTTATAGGAGATCGTTTGAGAAACGCGATTGTTTACACTTTGCTGAGGCTCATGGGAGCATGCGAGCTGAGGCTCCTGGGCTTTTGCGGATGGCTAATGCTATGACGATAGCTGCTATACGTACCAGGCTATGTCATGTCAAAATAGGCTGCTCTGTTAATGTTTCGAGTAAATCTACGGATCGATATGGAAGGGAAACATAGGTAAGTAGTACCAATGCGTTAGAGCGAACTTTAATCAGTTTCCGATCATTTTATAGGAGATCGTTTGAGAAACGCGATTGTTACACTTTGCTGAGGCTCAGGGAGATTGCGAGCTGAGGCTCATGGGACTTTGCGGATGGCTAATGCTATAACGATAGCTGCTATACGTACCAGGCTATTTCATGTCAAAATAGGCTGCTCTGTTAATGTTTCGAGGTAAATCTACGGATCGATAGGAAGGGAAACATAGGTAAGTAGTACCAATGCGTTAGATCGAACTTTAGTCAGTTCCGATCATTTTCATAGGAGATCGTTGGAGAAACGCGATTGTTTACACTTTGCTGAGGCTCATGGGAGATTGCGAGCTGAGGCTCATGGGACTTTGCGGATGGCTAATGCTATAACGATAGCTGCTATACGTACCAGGCTATTTCATGTCAAAATAGGCTGCTCTGTTAATGTTTCGAGTAAATCTACGGATCGATATGGAAGGGAACATAGGTAAGTAGTACCAATGCGTTAGATCGAACTTTAGTCAGTTCCGATCATTTTATAGGAGATCGTTTGAGAACGCGATTGTTTACACTTTGCTGAGGCCATGGGAGATTGCGAGCTGAGGCTCGTGGGACTTTGCGGATGGCTAATGCTATAACGATAGCTGCTATACGTACCAGGCTATTTCATGTCAAAATAGGCTGCTCTGTTAATGTTTCGAGTAAATCTACGGATCGATATGGAAGGGAAACATAGGTAAGTCGTACCAATGCGTTAGATCGAACTTTAGTCAGTTCCGATCATTGTATAGGAGATCGTTTGAGAAACGCGATTGTTTACACTTTGCTGAGGCTCATGGAGATTGCGAGCTGAGGCTCGTGGACTTTGCGGATGGCTAATGCTATAACGATAGCTGCTATACGTACCAGGCTATTTCATGTCAAAATAGGCCTGCTCTGTTAATGTTTCGAGTAAATCTTACGGATCGATATGGAAGGGAAACATAGGTAAGTAGTACCAATGCGTTAGATCGAACTTTAGTCAGTTCCGATCATTTTATAGGAGATCGTTGAGAAACGCGATTGTTTACACTTTGCTGAGGCTCATGGGAGATTGCGAGCTGAGGCTCGTGGGACTTTGCGGATGGCTAATGCTATAACGATAGCTGCTATACGTTCCAGGCTATTTCATGTCAAAATAGGCTGCTCTGTTAATGTTTCGAGTAAATCTACGGATCGATATGGGAAGGGAAACATAGGTAAGTAGTACCAATGCGTTTAGATCGAACTTTAGTCAGTTCCGATCATTTTATAGGAGATCGTTTGAGAAACGCGATTGTTTACACTTTGCTGAGGCTCATGGGAGATTGCGAGCTGAGGCTCGTGGGACTTTGCGGATGGCTAATGCTATTACGATAGCTGCTATACGTACCAGGCTATTTCATGTCAAAATAGGCTGCTCTGTTAATGTTTCGAGTAAATCTACGGATCGATATGGAAGGGAAACATAGGTAAGTAGTACCAATGCGTTAGATCGAACTTTAGTCAGTTCCGATCATTTTATAGGAGATCGTTTGAGAAACGCGATTGTTTACAGAGGGCTCGTTGGTTATTGGCTAGTGGATGCATACCGCAACCCTACCTCAGTTTGTGCAGTATAGCTTCTATTTTATGCGCCTTATAATCCGGTGCGCCTTATATATGGACAAAGTTTTAAATGGGCCGTTCATTGAAGGTGCGCCTTATAATCCGGTGCGCCTTTTAGGGCGGAAAATACGGTATATAGATGCCTCCCTGCCATCATGAAAAGGGGAAAAACAAATTCAATTGTTTTATTATAAAGTCATTTTCCTTTTAATCTCAATAATTTTGTATCATTTGAACCAAAATCGCTGAATTTTTATAATTATTTTAAACCGAAGATGATTAGCTCGGAGGAGCCAACTTCCTGTCTAGCCTCCTCTGAGGATTGCGTAATCACACGGCTGCCTATGTTGACAGGCTATGCAATTAGATAGAACTGCTCTCTGTCTTTATGTTGCTGTTAAGTGTTCTAACACTGTGGCGATATTAACTAATTTCCGTAGTTAGCTGATGTATTGAATATCTAGTGTTTTTTGTCATCTGTCTGTAACGTCGTGTTTTTAAGATGAACAAACGGCTTTGAAAAGAGACTACGAAGGAGGCTACGAAAAAAGGTTCTCCAGCCTTATAGCAGGGGGTGCTAGTGATCCCGGAATGCTTAATGCGCCTACCTGTAGAATAAGAGATCTCCAGTTCAATTTACAGTGAGCAACTGAGGAGCAGTCGTCCATTATTCGTTTTACATTCGTTTTTTTCCCCCGTTTTTACATTTCGTTTTACAATGGAGGATTACATATCCAAACGATTTTACAACTATGGATTTTCGGTCAAAGCAGGAGGTCATCAGTAAAGGAAGAGCAACTCCGGAGTTAAAAGGTTTGATTCGGACAACGGGACTTCGGAACGGAGTGGTACGCACGATCGAAAACAAGTTTTTGATTCCATGTGCTTTATTGAGTGTTTTTATGTGTGATGAGTGCTGATATGAGATTTTAAATAAAATAGTTCAAATTAAATAATAAATAAACCACACTAGAGCAGCGTTCCCCAACCTTTTTTGTGACACGGTTAGTGCCGGACAATTTTACTGGGGGTGTGTGTGTGACGTCATTTTATCATTGCGGTGCAGTCATGAACCTCACCGCACGTGACTGATATATATATATATATATATATATATATATATACACACACACGCACCCACCCACGCACGCGTGCGCACACACACGCACGCACGCACACACACACACACACACACACACACACACACACACATACATACCGTAAATTCCGGACTATAAGCCGCGACTTTTTTCCAAAATTTTGAACCCTGCGGTTTATAGTCAGGTGCGGCGTATATAATGTTTTTTTTCGTGATTTTTGTGATGACTTGATCACTTTTATACACTGCAGTATCTTGAAGAAAAAAACAACAACAAAATACTATTTTGAAACACTACTATGGCTGCTGCTTATTCTGGCTGTGTTGCTTGTGACTATTATGAGCTTTAGTAGGAATGCACGCTAGGTGACCTGCGTCAAAGGGCTCTAAACCCTTTCTCTTACTCTGCCATGTGACTCAGAGATTACACAAAGCAGTGGCGCTGTTTGGACCATCTGCATTGTATTAAAACCCAATCAATCAGCATTTAAATTCAATTCTTCTGACATTTTGCTCACCAAAACAAGTTGTAATGAACGTGAACTTTTAATGCATTTTATTCAGAAGGTTACTTTGAACCCCGAGGCTTAAATGGCGGCGCGGCGTATTTATGGATTTTTACGGCCTCCAGGGGGCGCTCTAGCAGGAAGCAAGAGCGAGACAGACGAAGAAGAGATAACGCGCCGAAGAAGACGTGCTAGTTTGTGTTTTGAACATTTCGCGCATCACGCACACACCCTCATCATGGAAAACACACGAAGAAATGCATTTGATGCAGCTTTTAAGTTAAAAGCAATAGATTTCTTCCAAGATGGCGGCGCCCCAGTTGGCCGCGGCCGCTACGCGTCTCAGCAATCGACGAGGATATTCACAAAATATGTCGCCTAGGACACTACAAACAACACAAAGTTTAGTTTATCCATCCAGTAGAGTAGTGTACGATCGCCAGCGCCTGCTGGAGGTACGGTCATCGAGTGTTTTCGGACTCGTAGCCACAACTACCCTAGTCTGTTTGCGTAGCCTCGGAGTGCTTAGGGCGCTAGCCCCAGGAGCTCACGACGCAGCGGGCTCGCCGGGCAGCACACGCCGGAGGAGGAGTAAGCGTAGGCGGTGTGACCGGCGGCGAAAGCGCGGCTGTCGAGGTGGGCTAACGGCTAAGCTGAGAGCTAACCCCTACAAACCGCCGCTTCCATCCATCTTCCTCTCCAACGTCCGCTCACTGGATAATAAAATGGACCATCTAAAACTGGAACTCTCTTCAAAGAGGGAAGTTAGAAACTGCTGCGCTCTCATCCTGACGGAGACATGGCTGAACTCATCAATGCCGGACAACGCCGTTAGCCTGGAGGGGCTCGCTACATTCCGCGCCGACAGAAACAGCGAGCTAAGCGGTAAATCCCGAGGAGGTGGGCTGTGTGTCTACATCAACAACAACTGGTGCAAAAATGCTAGATCTGTCGCCAGCTTCTGCTCTTCGGACATCGAGCTTTTGACTGTTAACTGCAGACCCTTCTACCTGCCCAGAGAGTTTACTGTTGTTAGCATCACGGCTGTGTACGTGCCTCCTAGCGCTAACACTAAAGAGGCCATGAGGGTTCTCTATCGGACAATCAGTGAGCTGCAATCCACGCACACAGAGGGGGTTTTCATCATTGCTGGGGACTTCAACCAGGCTAGCATGAAGACTATTCTCCCTCATTTTTACCAACACGTGGATTTTCCAACTCGGGGAGAGAACACTCTGGACTTGGTTTACACAAATATAAAGGATGCATTCAGAGCAGCCCCCCGCCCCCACCTCGGCTCTTCAGACCACCTATCTGTTATGCTAACCCCTGCATACAGGCCCCTGCTGATCAGAGCAAAACCCACAGTGAAGCAGGTGAGGGTGTGGTCTGAGGGGGCCATGGAGGCACTCCAGGACTGCTTTGAGTGCTCTGACTGGGACATGTTCAAATCAGCAGCAACATATGACAATCAGATCAACATTGATGAGTACGCCATGACTGTGTCAGCCTACATCAACAAATGCTCCGAGGACGTCAGCACCACTAAGAACATCATCACCCGAGCCAACCAACGACCCTGGATGACTGAGGATGTACGTCATATGCTACGAGCACGGAACTCAGCCTTCAAGTCTGGCGACAAGGAGGCACTGAGGACAGCGAGAGCCAACTTGAACCGTGCCATCAGGCTAGCGAAGCGAAGCCACAGTCGGAAAATTCAGGATTTTTTCCACGACGCCAATAACACCAGGAGTATGTGGCAAGGCATACGGGCGATCACGGACTACAACTCACCCTCCCCCCCGGTGGGTGAGGTTGATGCTGACTTCCTAAATGGTCTAAATAACTTCTTTGGGCGTTTTGAGGCACTAAACAGCACTCCGGCAGTTAAAACTGTTCCCCACCAGGAAGAGGAGGTCCTCTGCCTTGACTCAGCCGACGTGTGGAAGACTCTGAGAAGAGTCAACCCACGTAAGGCCCCAGGCCCCGACAACATACCTGGGCGGGTGTTCAAGGAATGTGCAGGCCAGCTGGCTGGTGTCATCACAGACATTTTTAACATCTCGCTGGACCAAGCCAAAGTGCCAGTGTGCTTCAAGGCTGCCTCCATCATTCCGGTGCCGAAGAAACCTCAAATCACCTCATGGAATGACTACAGACCGGTGGCACTGACTCCCATCATGATGAAGTGCTTCGAAAGGCTGCTCAAAGATCACATCGTCTCCAGACTCCCCCCAACATTCGATCCGTTCCAGTTTGCCTACCGGCAGAACCGCTCCACTGAGGATGCCATCTCCTCCGTTCTTCACCTGAGCCTGGCTCACCTGGAGGAGAGGAACACCCACGTGCGGTTGCTGTTCCTGGACTTCAGCTCAGCGTTTAACACCATCATTCCACAACATCTGGTGGAAAAACTGGAACACCTGGGCTTCAGCACCCCCCTTCGGAACTGGCTGCTAGACTTCCTCACCAACAGACCTCAGTCAGTCCGGGTCGGACAGAACACCTCAGATGTCATCACCCTCAGCACAGGCTCCCCTCAGGGCTGCGTCCTGAGCCCCCTGCTGTTCACCCTGATGACACACGACTGCGCCCCCAGGTTCACCACCAATCACATCGTGAAGTTTGCAGACGACACAACGGTGGTGGGCCTCATCAGGGACAACAACGACCTGGACTACAGAGAGGAGGTGGAGCAGTTGGTGGGCTGGTGCAGAGAAAACAGCCTGATCCTGAATGTGGAGAAGACGAAGGAGATCATCGTCGACTTCAGGAAGAACCAGCCTCACCACGCTCCACTGATCATCAACAGCTCAGCTGTGGAGGTGGTCAGCAGCACTAAATTCCTGGGAGTCCACATCACAGACGACCTCACCTGGACTGTGAACACCACAACACTGGTCAAGAGGGCACAGAAGCGCTTGTACTTCCTGCGGAGGATGAGGAGAGCCCACCTGCCCCCACCCATCATGAGGACGTTCTACCGAAGCACCATAGAGAGCATTCTGACAAGCTGTCTCTCGGTGTGGTGTGGAGGTTGCAGCGCCTCCGATTGGAAGAACCTGAGGAGAGTGGTGAGGACAGCAGAGAGGATCATCGGGGCTCCTCTTCCCTCCATTCAGGACTTGTCATCCCAGCGCTGCGTGTCCCGAGCCCGAAATATTATCAGTGACCCATCACACCCCCACCATGGACTGTTCTCCCTGCTGCCCTCTGGGAAGAGGTTTCGCAGCATCCGCTGCAGGTCCACCAGGTTCTGCAATAGTTTTTTCCCTGCTGTCGTCAGACTGTTGAACATTCAAACGTAGCATTCCTCTGCACACTTGTAAATACTGCTTTTGTCTCCTGCACTGTTCACATACTTTATCACTGCTGCACTTTGTACTTTATAATTATCTTATTTCATATTTTTATATAGAATGTCACTTTTTTTAACCAGCCGAAATACCTCTACATTGCTGAAAGCCGTATGCAACGAAATTTCGTTTTGTACACACCTAGTGTTGACAAAATGACAATAAAGTTCTGTCTAAGTCTAAGTCTAAGTCTAAGTCTAAGATTTGGCTGTCAAAGAGGGAATAGAGCTTAATGGCGGCGCGGCGTATTTATGGTTTTTTACGGCTCCGGGGCGCTCTAGCAGGAAGCAAGAGCGAGACAGACGAAGAAGAGATAATGCGCCGAAGAAGACGTGCTAGTTTGTTTTTGATAGGCGTATAATTCACACGAAGAAGAGACAGAACGAGATCAAGACGGACATTACTGAAAGGGAGCTTTTATACACAAACCGTCATTATGGGGGCAAAAGAAATGCATATGATGCCGCTTTTAAGCTAAGGCAGTCGATATTGATGACATTGTGTTACGTCACCCTTTTCTTTATTTCGTGGTCCCGTCTACTCTGGAGCTATACGTGTCGCTCGCTAGTTTAATGTAATTTAGCGCTTCGTGCATGAATAAAATTAGCATGAACAGACCCTCATCACACTCGAAGAAATGCATAAAAGCGACGACGAAAGAGAGACTGAGAAAGTGTGAGGCGAAGGATATCTAACGCTATTCCAATCGGACGCTGAGGAGGAAGACTTCGATGGTTCAGTGCACAGGAGGAAGATGAAGACGATGAAGCTCTTTTTTTACTTTTACTGGTATGTTTTTTAACGAGCCCTGTTGGTGCTGTACTACCGTGTTGCTGCTGTGTTACCGCCGCGTCTCAGTGACTTTTACCGGGTATGTTTTTTTTAATCCAGCCCTATTAGTCTTGTGTTACTTCCGTGTTGCTGCGGTATTTGCCGCGTCACGGGCAGTGTTTGGAAAGAAATGTTAAGGTATGTTATTAAAACTTTAAAAAAGCTTTCTGTGTCCAGTCTTTCTTTGTTAATAACTCGCGTGCACACTTCCGTGTTGCTGCGGTACTACTGCTGCGTCACAGGCAATGTTTAGAAAGACATGTTAAAGTATGTTATTAAAACTTTAAAAAAGGCTTTCTGTGAACGTCTTTCTTTGTAAAAAACGCGTGTGCACGTGCGGCTTATAGTCCGGTGCGGCTTATATAAGAAAAAAACTAAAATATCCCCCAATTTTAGCTGGTGCGGCTTATAGTCCGGTGCGGCTTATAGTCCGGAATTTACGGTACATACATACACAAATACATATGTAATCAGCTGTTTTTGCACTCATAAACCTGTCTTGTGACTGGATTATTATTATTGTAGTTCAAGTTATAACACTACGGGTTTGGGATATCAAGATCAGTTTTTGGGAATTGGAAACATAAGACTCTTCGATTATTGGGAAAAAACAAGAAAACTATTTGATGAAAACGTTTTTGGGAGACTTGAGAGCTGACCTGTAGTAGGTAAGTACGTTCTCGTCATGGGCATTGCCTTGACCGGCCTCCTGAGCAAGCTGCCTTATGCTCTTCTCCTGCTTCTCATTGACCTTGTCGGCCCACACCAGCCACACCTACAAGAAACAAATGTCTTTTATTTGGAGTACATAATGGAATGCAGCAGGGGTAGGAAAAGTGAAAATATTTTTCTTTACTTCACTTTGCAACAAGTAAATGTTTGTTAATTAATTAAAATTAATTAATTAATCAGGGTGGGGCTTTTTCTAAGAGCATGTTCAAGACCAGGGGTGTCCAAACTACGGCCCGCGGGCCAACTGCGGCCCGCGGTCCAGTTTTTATTGGCCCGCAGCACGTACTGGGCAGGCTAACGAGTTAGCGGAAAGATGCTAATTCGCGATCGTGCTAACACGCGCAAACGGCCCTCTACAGGAAATTAAACGAACATTTGGAGCAATACTACATTGTCCTAAAGGTTAGACACGTGATCATTCATTTCTCTTGTTAGGAGACACACTTACATCGCCAATGACTCCTGTACCACTGTAACCGACATATGTACAAGAACGTAAAAAAGGAAGTGGTATCGCCTGAAAACGGCCTTCAAAATAAATCACCCTACCTCAAATCAAAGCATGGCTGAATAACATAAATAACATGGAGAATTCTTAACACAAACTGTAAATATGTTTTTAGAACAACTTTTATTATTATACATTTTATTTACAACAAGGTAGAAGTGTACATACTGTAAATATGTTCTTAGAACTCTTTTATTATTATAACAATTTTCTATAACAAGGTACAACACTGTAAATATGTTTTTAGAACTCTTATCATAACCTTTTTTTTTAAAAAAAAAAAAGGTACAAGTGTACGCACTGCAATTGTGTGGGCACTCCTTGCCTTCTGCTGGCGTGTGGGCAAGTTTTGTGCCATAATTCCTCAATTTAGAAGTTCTATTTTGACTTTTAATTCTTTTTTTCAATTTGGGAAAAAAATCCGCGATGTAGTGAAACCGCGTTAAACAAACCGTGATGTAGCGAGGGATTACTGTACATCACTGAAAATCAAGGCAATTGTGTTTGTCTAATTTGTAAAAAGACGGTTGCCTTGTTTAAGGATTTCAACTTAAAGAGACACTATCATAATTTGAAAAATAAAGACAATTGTGACAATGAAATTTGTTTTATAACAGTGTGTATTTGCATGACATTTTTGTAGTTAAAAAATGTCAGAAAAAACTATTGGCCCCCGGGCCCCTTCACTTTATCAAATCTGGCCCTCCTTGCAAAAAGTTTGGACACCCCTGTTCAAGACCTACCGTTGTAGTTGAGCTATTAGTGGATTCTAATATTTTTATTATTTTTAAAATTTCTATTTTGTAGATTCATTGCAAGCCTTCTCTATGTCCATTTTAAACACTGGTTGAAGACCCATTTTTAAAATGAAAAATTAAGGAAGACGAAGTAGGGTTACAGAGTGTCTTATAAGTCTCATAACTCATAAATCTCCTTGGGGTATTTCCCATCGACACCTAAGAATTAAAAATTCTATGATTAATCTTAAATTACCAGGCCTGGAGGTGGGGCTCTAAGTAGCCGGGCCTTCGCCAATGGCACAGCCCAAAAAGGAAACGTGGGTCCCCCTTCCCAGGGGCTCACCCCCTGTGGGAGGGGCCAAAGGGGTCGGGTGCGTAGTGAGCTAGGCGGTGGCCAAGGGCGGGAACCTTGTCGGTCCGATCCCTGGCTGCAGAAGCTGGCTCTTGGGACATGAAATGTCACCTCTCTGGCTGGAAAGGAGCCCGAGCTGGTGTGCGAGGCAGAAAAGTTCCGACTAGACATAGTCGGACTTGCCTCCACACACAGTTTGGGTTCCGGTGCAAGCCCTCTCGAGAGGGGCTGGACTCTCTTCCACTCTGGAGTTGCCCACGGTAAGAGGCGTCGAGCAGGTGTGGGCCTACTTATTGCCCCCCGGCTGGGCGGCTGCACATTGGGGTTCACCCCAGTGAACGAGAGGGTAGCCTCTCTCCGCCTTTGGGTGGGAGGACGGTTCCTGAATGTTGTTTTGTGCCTATGCACCGAACAGCAGCTCAGAGTACCCACCCTTTTTGGGGTCCTTAGAGGAAGTGCTGGAGAGCCCTCCTTCAGGGAACTCCATCGTTCTCCTGGGTGACTTCAGTGCTCACGTGGGCAATGACAGTGAGACCTGGAAGGGCGTGCTTGGGAGGAACGGCCCCCCTGATCTGAACCCGAGCGGTGTGCTATTGTTGGACAACTGTGCTCGACACGGATTGTCAATAATGAACACCATGTTCAAACATAAGGGTGTTAATGTGTGCACCTGGCATCAGGACACCCTAGGCCGCAGTTCGATGATCGACTTTGTAGTCGTGTCATCGGATTTGCGGCCGCATGTTTTGGACACTCGGGTGAAGAGAGGGGCGGAGCTGTCAACTGATCACCACCTGGTCATGGGTTGGCTCCGATGGTGGGGGAAGATGCCGGTCCGACCTGGCAGACCCAAACGTACTGTGAGGGTCTGCTGGGAATGTCTGGCAGAATCCCCTGTCAGGAAGAGCTTCAACTCCCACCTCCGGCATAGCTTTTCCCACGTCCCGGAGGAGGCGGGGGACATTGAGTCCAAGTGAACCATGTTCCGTGCCTCCATTGTTGAGGCAGCTGCCGCAGCTGTGGCCGTAAGGTGGTCGGTGACTGTCGTGGCGGCAATCCCCGAACCCGCTGGTGGACACCGGCGGTAAGGGATGCCGTCAAGCTGAAGAAGGAGTCCGATTGGCCTGTTTTGGCCTGTGGGACTCCGGAGGCAGCCAACAGGTACCGGATGGCCAAGCGGAACGTGGCTTTGGCGGTTGCTGAGGGAAACACCCGGGCGTGGAAGGAGTTTGGCGAGTATCATCGATGCCAGAGTTTGGTCCGCATTTCCGGCAGTAAGTCGGATTCGTTCCCAGTGAGGGTTGGACTCCGGAAAGGCTGCCCTTTGTCACCGGTTCTGTTCATAACTTTTATGGACAGAATTTCTAGGCGCAGCCGAGGCGTTGAGGGTTTCCGGTCTGGGGACCTCAGCATTGCGTCTCTGCTTTTTACAGACGACGTGGTACTGTTGGCTTCTTCAAGCCGTGATCTCCACCTTTCACTGGAGCGGTTCGCAGCCGAGTGTGGAGCGGTTGGGATGAGGGCCAGCACCTCCAAATCTGAGTCCATGGACCTTGGTCGGAAAACAGTGGAATGCCCTCTCCGGATCGGGGATGAGATCCTGCACCAAGTGGAGGAGTTCAAGTATCTTGGGGTCTTGTTCACGAGTGAGGGCAGGATGGAGCGTGAGATCGACATGCGGATCGGTGCAGCGTACCGGTCCGTCGTGGTGAAAAGAGTGCTGAGCCAAAAGTCAAAGCTCTCAATTTACCGGTCGATCTACGCTCCTACCCTCACCTATGGTCACGAGCTATGGGTCGTGACCGAAAGAACGAGATCCTGGATACAAGCGGCCGAAATGAGTTTTCTCCGTAGGGTGTCCGGGCTCTCCCTTAGAGACAGGGTGAGAAGCTCGGTCATCCGGGAGAGACTCGGAGTAGAGCCGCTGCTCCTCCACGTTGAGAGGAGCCAGATGAGGTGGCTCGAGCATCTCATCAGGATGCCTCGTAGACGGCCTCCCTGGGGAGGTGTTCCGGGCATGTCCTACCGGCAGGAGACCCCGTGGACAACCCAGGACGCGCTGGAGAGACTATGTCTCTCAGGTGGCCTGGTAACGGCTTGGGATCCCCCAGGATGAGCTGGACAAAGTGGCTGGGGAGAGGGAAGTCTGGGAGTTCATCCTAAAGCTGCTGCCCCCGCGACCCGATCCCGGATAAGCGGAAGAAGATGGATATCCATCTATCCATGGATGGATGATTAAAGTGTCTGTGATTAAAGACATTCATTGATTGAAAAATAAATTTGTTTAGGAAAACCTTTATTACCTCATCTTCATCTACATAGTCGTCGATTTCCATATGCTGCGTGGGGATTTCAACAGGGGCCACATCTTTAGGCACCCGCCGTCTGCAATCAAACAAAGTCAACAAAAATTGTTGAAGGCGTGACATTTTTATCTTTTATAGATTAAAAAAAATATTTAAATTAAACTTCAGTGTGAAATGTAAAACTAATAACACCTTCCAATCCCCTAGAAGTAGTTGTTTTGGCACGTACAGCATCTGGCTACCTGTTTACCTAATATGCTTTTAGTACATGTTAAGACATTGTTCTGAAGTCAACTGCATAGTTTTACTACGGCAGGATTAACACTTAATTAGTTATGTCCAGTTAGCTGTGTGATTTTGAAATTGATGATTGTGGCTCTTCAATTTGATTCCAGTTCCTAACGATTGTCGATTCAGATTTTTAACCCCCCCCAAAAATAAATAAATAAATATATATATAGGTATATACAGTCGTATGCAAAAGTTTGGGCACCCCTGATCATTTTCATGATTTTCCTTTACAAGTCATTGGTTGTTCGGATCAGCAATTTCAGTTAAATATATCATATAGCAGACCAACACAGTGATATTTGAGAAGAGAAATGAAGTTTATAGGATTTACAGAAAGTGTGCAATCATTACTTGAACAAAAGTAGGCAGATGCATAAACTTGGGCACCCCAACAGAAAAATCCTTTTGCAGAAATAACAGCCTCGAAACGCTTCCGATAGCTTCCAATGAGAGTCTGGATTCTGGTTGAAGATATTTTGACCATTCTTCTTTACAAAACATCTCCAGTTACGGGTATTTAAGGTGGCCACTTGCAAGTTGTTCTTCTTTTTGCATCTTCTCTGAAGAGTGGCAACATGGGAGCCTCAAAATAACAGATTGTTCAACATCATAGTTTAGGGGAAGGATACAAAAAGCTAGCTCAGAGATTTCAGCAGTCACTTTGCACTGTGAGGAACATAGTGAGGAAATAGAAGACCACAGGCACAGTTCTAGTTAAGGCCCGGAGTGGCAGGCCAAGAAAAATCTCAGATAAGCAGAGGCGAAGGATGGTGAGAACAGTCAAAGTCAATCCACAGAGCAACTCCAAAGACCTACAACTTGATCTTACTGCAGACGATGACACTGTGCATTGCTCAACTATTCAGCGCACTTTGCACAAGGAGATGCTGTATAGGAGAGTAATGCGGCAGAAGCCTTTTCTGTACACATGCCACAAACAGAGTCACTTGAAGTATGCTGAAGCACATTTGGACAAGCCAGTTTCATTTTGGAATAAGGTGTTGTGGACTAATGAAACTAAAATGTAGTTATTTGGACATAACAAGGGGTGGTATACATGGCGGAAGAAGAACACAGCATTCCAGGACAAACACTTGCTACCCACAGTCAAATTTGGTGGTGGTTACATCATGCTGCGGGGATGGGTGGCCAGTGCAGGTACTGGCAATCTTGTTAAACTTGAAGGTCGCAAGGATTCCAGTCACTATCAGCTGATTCTTGCGAACAATGTTCAACAATCAGTGACGAAGTTGAAGTTGCCCAGGGGCCGGGTACTTCAACAAGACAACAACCCCAAACACTGTTCAAATTCTACTGTTTAGTGAGTGACTCAAAGAGCTATTTTTGTGACATTTTTTGAGTTACAAAAAGGGCTATTTTCAACCAATATTTATTTTATAGATTATATTTATATATAATTTTTCCCAAGAACTTTATTTTTGAGAACCTCAAAAAACAACAACAGCAGTTAAAGCATGCTACTGAAACACGAGTTGATATTTTGGGGTTAGCACTCTCCTGGTTTAGTTTTTACCTCTCAGAGAGGACCCACCTTAGGCTTTGGAATGCCGTTCCGATATATATCAGAATTGATAGAAGTAGAAACATTTAAGACACGACTAAAGACACATTTGTATACTATGGCCTTTAATCAACATGTGTCGGCCTATTCAGCTGAAATTTATGTTCTCTGTCCTCACCCCCAAGGTAACACCCAAATGGAAAATGGCTGTCTGGATTTATTGTCGAGGGATGAGGGATCTGAGGCGGATTGCCACCCTCGAAGACACTGCCAGGACAATTTAGGGCACCTTCGTGCAGCTCTTCACTATGAATATGGACATCCACTTTTTCTTTGGATTGTTTTATATTATGTGTTCTATGTGCCCTCTCTGCATCCATTGCAGCCTGGTCATCCTGGAAGGGGTATCCTCCCATCTGTGGTCCCTTCTCAAGGTTTCTCAATTTTCCCAGTAGGTTTATTTTCAGTTTTTCCTTGCCCTCCTGGGAGTTTAAGATCAGGGGACGTTGAAAATAATTTTGAGACTAGTCTGTGATTTAGGGCTATATAAATAAATTTGACTTGACCCACCGACCGAGTAGTCCATGGCAACGCGACTTCTAAATACAACATTAGTTTTCATTGTTATATAAATGACACAATTATACATGCTGTTGAAAATGAAAAATGTAGTATAAATGAATGTATTACAAAATGAATTTATTATTTTCTGGTCTTCCTATGTCTAGTATTAAAAGTTTACAGTAAGTACAAAATGCTGCAGCTCGCCTGCTCACAAGGATAATACATTTTGATCGTATTACCCCGATACTAGCCATCTTGCATAGACTCCCGGTCCACTTGAGATGTGACGTCACAGTTCTGTTATTAACTGTTATAGTGGTGCTTGCTCTAACTTCTTTACAAGAACCACACGTGAGACAGTTTGGCCATTTTACGCTTGCAAGCGGAGAAGCCATCAGCACCCTGTGGTACAGAGGTGCTTGAAAGCAGTCTGACTTAGGCCTCTTGCAAGGGAATATTTATTGAGAGAAAACAGGGTGGGGTGACAGTGAACAGGTTTCAGGGGTCACCTCTGCAACCTGGTTAATCAGTGCAGAGGGTCTTAGCTCTTTGTTTTACAAGGTTGTGGAAACAGAAACTAGTGGAGCATTTTAGATAACTAACTAAGCAAGACTGTTTCAACATCATTTGGAAAGTTTCAACAACTGAATGTGGAAACCTTCCAGAGTCAAGGAAAGGTGAAATGTTTTCACGTTAATGATTCTAATCTACATTCCAACATAATCATATGATCACAATAATTTGTCAACCCTAACACTAACCTATAACATATTAATTGTCTTCAAGCCTTCTTATCTCGTTGACCTCGTTATACCATACGTCCTTTGTTCACAAAATGCTTTTAGTGGTCCAAAAAGACGTCTGCAGGCACAAGAGCATTTTCTATTCGGGCTCCCGGGCTTTGGAATGCCCTACCCACAATTATCAGAGCTTACCGTATTTTCTGGACTATAAGTTTTAAGTTTTTTTCATATTTTGGCCGGGGGTGCGACTTATACTCAGGATCGACTTGTGTGTGAACTTATTAACACATAATATCATTCCACTTGTTATTTTCACACTAACCCGCAAGAGGGCATTCTAGCCCTGTGGAATAATTGGAACGGCAACTGACAATGAGTCTGACGTAAGCGACGTAGAAGAGGAAGCGCCTTGTACGTCCGGAATTACCGGAGTCGTTTAAAAGTGACACAATGAATGAAGATGTCATTGGATTTAGTGATTTGGAGTGACACAGATGGTTTGGTAAACTTGTTAGCATGTTATTTATGCTATTGTTATTTGAATAACTCTTAATATGTTAACATACCAGGCATGTTCTCAGTGTGACCGAAAAAAGAGTTTCAAGAAGTGGATTGCCTCTCCAAACTCTACTACTGCTGCAAGTTTTGTTGCAGCCCGGAAGATAATAAAGCGCGGAAAACCATTCACCGATGGCGAGCACATGTAGGATTCATTCATTAAAATATCAGAGTGCCTATTTTCGGACTTCAAAAACAAAACCGAGATCATTCAGAAAATTGAAGACATGCCTCTCTCTGCAAAAACAGCGAAGGAAAGGGTAATTAAAATGGCAAACAATATCACCGATCAGCAAATCAAGGACATCAATTCAGTTCCAGCTTTCTCAATTGCCTGTGATGAATCGTGTGACGTGACCGATATCGAACAGACAGACTATGCAGGTGCGTGAACTCTAATGGGCCGCAAGAAGAAATGATCGAATTGACACCACTAAAAGGCCAAACACGGGGTGAGAACATCTGCGAGGCTGTGCTGCAGTGTTTAAATGATAGAGATACACACTGACCACCTGATTTCAGTCGTGACAGACGGCGCACTGAGTATGAGAGGGTCGCAAAAGGGGTTTGTATTGGATCGAAATCTGCTTCCTTTCCATTGAATATTGCATCAAGAGGCGCTGTGTGCGCAAACATTTCCACCTTATGAAAGGCTTTTAGATTTTTGCGGCTCCAGACAGATATGTTTTTTTTTTTTTTTTTTTGGGACCAATATGGCTCTTTGAACATTTGAGGTTGCCGACCCCTTATCACTTCCCTGGACTCCAAGCAGATTTGTGTTGCTGCCTTCATCGACCTGACCAAGGTCTTCGATTCCGTCATCCATTCCATCCTCCTGCAGAGGCTCTCAAGTATTGGCCAGTCATCACACACATGTTGTTCACACACATGTTGTTCACACACCGGCGCTGTTCTCTATTTACATTACTGATGTACTCAAGTATGCCGGCAGTTCAAAGATCCACCTTTATGCTGATGACACTATCCTATACTCTGAAGGCCCTTCTCTCCATTCTACAGTTTACAAACTCGAGTTCAATGCCATATGCGCAAAATATTTTAGGGGCAGTGGTGGGAGCATGAGACCAGTTAAAAATGATGCATTTTGTTTTATTTGTGTTAAGAAGGAGATGAAGAAATATTGTTCAACGGAGCTGAAACTAAGTTGTAGTGCATGTGTGTGTGTGCATGTGTGTCTAAATATATACGTATACCACACTCTCATTTCACCTGAGTAAGGTCCCTTAGGGCATCATATTGCCTTCGTAATTGTAGCCTAGATCTACATTTCAACAGCTAGTACTAATTTGACATCCTTTCCTAACGAGCCGTTTTCGCGTGTGGGATCGAAACTCGTGGTTTTTTTTTATTACACAAATTCATGTCACGATTTGTGCAGTATTTTTCGTTCTAAACATTTAACGTTTTTGCATAATTAGTACATTTGTGGTATAAGATTACGCATTTTCGCATTCAACATAAACATTCATTACGTTAAACACATTCCACCACTTTGACGGCAGGAACCTGATTAGCTCAGTCGGTAGCACAAGCGTTTCCTAATACGAGGCGTGTTCGCGTGTGGGATCGAAACTCACGTGGGTTTTTTTATTACACAAATTCATGTCACGATTTGTGCAGTATTTTACGTTCGAAACATTTAATGTTTTTGCATAATTGGTACATTTGTGGTATAAGATTACGCACATTCAACATAAACATTCATTACATTAAGCAAACTCCACCTCTTCAGCAGAAGGAAGCTGATTAGCTCAGTTGGCAGAGCAAGCGTTTCCTAACACGAGCTGTTTTCGCGTATGGGATCGAAACTCACGTGTTTTTTTTTTCATTACACAAATTCATGTCACGATTTGTGCAGTATTTTTTGTTCTAAACATTTAACGTTTTTGCATAATTAGTACATTTGTGGTATAAGATTACGCATTCATTCTTGGCATTCAACATAACGTGGGCTGTGACGACAGCATTCTTGTAATTCGCGCGCTGAGCTTTCAGATACAGTTTTACACTAAAGCCACCCACAAACCTTCCCCTGGAATCCTTCTATTAAAATGAGTCGCCCAAGGAAAAGCAAGGTGGACAGTGTTTAAAAAAGAGTGGCCAATTTGGCTCGACGTACGCGACGTGACGTTCAGCCACATCAACATCAACCCGTCACATATCGAGGTAAACGGACCAACACCTCGGATCTCTCCTAAGAATTGCCACAACAAATTTTACTCCAGACTATGACGCACTAGCAAAAAAGGGAGACCAACAACACTGTTCCCACTGAAAATGAAGGGGAGGCTCTCAAGTTTGTTGTAAAAAAATGTATTTTGAATATGATTTGTACACATAGCAGGGATTGAAACTAGCGACCAGTCTCATTTTCAAACAATGCAGGATGCTCAAGGACATTGATGCACCACCTGTTTGCGACTAATCTTAACCTGTAAAGTTCTTAAGGCTTACTTTAAGGAAGTGTTTCCCGTTCCCTCACCTCTGTTACCAGGTGTTTGTGAGTTAAAACTCTGCTCTGATTTTCAGATACCCCTCACCGTGTTGCCGTTTTGATTACTTTATTTGGATGTATGCTTTCACCGATACTTCAAGATGATATATTTGGTCAGAATGTTTGCCGTTTGATGTGATCTCATAAGATAAACATCTTTCATTAATCTGACCTGCAGGCACTGAAGTGATGGAGACTGTTATTCATAATAACAGTGTCGTATTTTATGAGAATCACTGATAGCAGTTTTTTAGTGAATTTTTTTTTTTTTTTAATGCTGTTAATAAATGCATTTGTTTTCAAAAAACTTGTTTGGAATATCCATGCTTTACTACCTACTAAAGGCCAAAATCTTTTATGCAATGACCTTTACAGGTCGCTTATATTACTTCACACAAACACTACGTCCATCTGCTCCTGGTTCGGCCCTCCGGTCCAAATTTAGAACCCAGTTCGGCCCGCGAGTCAAAAAGTTTGCCCACCCCTGGTCTAGTTCATCTGATCCCGGCCTACAGGCAGAAACTAAAAACTTCTAAGCCTGTGGTGAGGACTGTGAGGAAGTGGACAGTGGAGTCAAGGCAGGACCTCCAAGCCTGCTTTGACTGCACCGATTGGGGAGTTTTCGAAGCTGCAACTTCAGACCTGCATGAACTCACTGACACTGTCACGTCATACATCAGTTTTTGTGAGGATCTGTGTGTGCAGACTAAGACCTTCTGCACGTACAACAACGACAAACCTTGGTTTACACCGAACCTCAGGAGGCTGCGCAAAGTCAAGGAGGAGGCCTACAGGAGCGGCAAGCGCGACCTGTTCAAGCAGACCAGAAACACACTGAACCGAGAGGTCAGGAAAGCCAGGAGTTGTTACGGGGAGAGCCTGAAGAGACACCTGCCAATCCTGATCCCGCAACAGTGTGGAAAGGTCTGCAGAGCATCACGGGCTTCAAGAAACGAACCCCCCGTCCTGTGGAGAGCCCAAGGCTTGCTAACCAGCTAAACAGGTTCTACTGCAGGTTTGATCGGTCCTCCCACACAACGGGACTTCCTGCAGCACAATCTACATACTCACCTCTCCCCACAACTGCTCTGTCCACACCTCTATCAACGTTGTCACCCACTCTCTCTCTTGCAGAGGCCGTGCCCGCACTCCAGATCCGCGAGGAGGAAGTGCGCCAGATGTTCCGGAGACAAAAGACCAGGAAGGCACCGGGCCCAGACGGCGTGTCACCTTCCTGCTTGAAAATCTGCGCTGAGCAGCTGGCGCCCACCTTTGCACGGATCTTCAACCGTTCTCTGGAGCTGTGTGAGGTGCCCTCGTGCTTCAAGAGCTCCACCATCGTTCCAGTGGCCAAGAAGCCCGCCATCACAGGTTTGAATGACTATAGACCTGTCGCACTGACATCTGTGGTCATGAAATCTTTCGAGAGGTTAGTGCTGAACCACCTGAAGGATGTCACCCCCTCCACTTTGCCTACCGGGCAAACAGGTCAGTGGATGATGCGGTCAACATGGGACTGCACTACATCCTGCACCACCTGGACACCCCAGGAACGTACGCCAGGATTCTGTTCGTGGACTTCAGCTCGGCGTTCAACACCATCGCTCCTGACATCCTCCAACACAAGCTCATCCAGCTTGCGGTGCTTGCCTCCACCGGTCAGTGGATCACCAGCTTCCTGACCAACAGGAGACAGCGTGTGAGGCTGGGGGGCATCATATCTGACACCCGGACCACCAATACTGGAGCCCCTCAGGGGTGCGTCCTCTCCCCACTGCTCTTCTCTCTCTACACCAACGATTTCTCCTCAGGTGACTCTCCTGTGAAGCTCCTGAAGTATGCAGACGACACCACTCTCATCGGACTGATCCAGGACGGTGATGAGACTGCGTACAGACAGGAGGTGGAGCGGCTGGTCCACTGGTGCAGCCAAAACAGCCTGGAGCTGAACCCGCTCAAGACCGTGGAGATGACAGTGGACTTCAGGCGTGACCCTTCACCACTTTTACCCCTCACTATCCGCAGTAATACTATTCTCTCCACAGACACCTTCAAGTTCCTGGGAACCACAATCTCTCAGGACCTGAAATGGACCGGCCACATAGACTCTGTCCGGAAGAAGGCCCAGCAGAGGCTGTACTTCCTGAGACAGCTCAAGAAGTTCAACCTGCCGCGAGAGCTTCTGAAGACCTTCTACACTGCCATCATCCAGTCTGTCCTCTGCACCTCCATCACTGTCTGGTTTGGATCGGCCTCCAAACAAGACAAGCACAGACTGCAACGGACAATCAGGACTGCAGAAAAGATCATTGGAATCAACCTCCCATCTATCCAAGACTTGTACCTGTCCAGGACCAGGAAACGTGCAAGGAACATCTCTACAGACCCTTCTCACCCTGGTTGCAGTCTGTTTGAACTACTCCCCTCTGGACGGCGTTATAGAGCTCGGTACGCCAAAACCAGCAGACACAGAGACAGCTTCTTCCCCCAGGCTGTTGCTCTGATGAACTCACACCACTCTTAGAGTCTCAGAGTCATTACTGTGCAATAACATCCTGCTCTCCACACCTTTTTTGAATTTGTCTACACTGTTTGTACTATGTGTCCTCTCTGCATCCATTGCAGCCTGGTCATCCTGGATAAGAGACCTTCCCATCTGTGGTCTCTTCTCAAGGTTTCTCATTTCCCCTAGCTGGAGTTTTGAGTTTTTCCTTGCCCTTTTGGGAGTTTAAGATCAGGGGATGTTTGAGAATATTTGCCATTTTTCACATGTCCTGAGTGTTAGTCACCTAAATGTTGAGCAGAGGGTGTGATTTACCGAAGTCAAATTCCTTGTTTGGCACGCTCAAACATGGCGAATAAAAAACTCTTGAATCTTGAATCTTATTATATTTTATTCCCGTCACTTTTTTGTCCCGCTTCTTCTTCCACATAATTCATCCGATTCACTCCATTCCACTTTTGACGTATTCCAAATAGTCACGAGATGAGCGCTTCCATTTTTCTCTTTCCGAAAATTTTCCGTTTTCGCAAAATTCGCAAGTTTACGGCAAATCTTTCCCCATTCATTCTTAATGGCTCATTCGACATTTCAAATTTACGTCATTCCAATTTGAAATTCACATCATTCAGCACATTCGAATCACATTCGGAAAGATTCTCGACATTCCCAAAATTGCCAAATTAAAAAATTTCACGTTTTCACGTTTAAAATTTCGACAAAATTTCAAATAATTTCGTTTTTCACCTCTAATTTCTACATTTTTCAACCGATTCAACCCATTCCAACTTTCAACTGCTCATCTTTTGCCTACCTATTCCACAACTTCTCACCTACCAAAAATTCCAAACTTTCAAATTTGAAATTCAACCAAATTCTCCAAAATTTCATTTATGGTCGAAAACAGGGAATGTGGGTTTGAAGAACCAGAGTGGATGATGCCAGAGTAATAATATGAGCGGGCTTTGTTAAAGGCTGATTTATAATGGTGCATGAGGTCTTTGTAAGCAAGGGCATGGACTGTGAGGCCGGTTTTCTTGCATAATCGTTCTAGCTGTCGAAGTTGTTAAGTTTATGGAGTTCTGGGTTGAACCAGGGTTCTTGAAGGAATGGGGTCGAAATACAAAAAGTCCTGCCTAGCTACAAAAACAGATATGCTCAAACCTCATTGAATAAAGTACATAAACAGAAAAGTATATTCACATTTTAAATCAATAAAAGAAACATTTTAAGCATATAATTATACTTACACACCAAATCAATAAAGAAGACATAACTAGACATTTTTGATAGGTGGTAATGACAAAGGTTTTTATAACTTTATGATCTGATATATATTTTTGAGCACTTTGAAATAACAAATGTTTTTTGATATATTGCCTGAATAGCTTAATGACCCTTAAGGAACTGTGTAATGCATGCCTGATGTTTTTTCTCTAAATCATGGACACGGCCAGAGTCGTCTTGACCGTTCAGTACTTGATTATATCTTGTGTTTTGACTAAACGTCATATGTCGCCTAAATGCGAGACGCCAGCTTTTCGATTACTACTGAACGCTCTGCACAGAGGGAAATATTTTGCCTAACAAAGAAAAGATACGGTTGGAAGCATGATTAAACTAAGAATGTAATGATGTAAGCAAAGACATGGAGTATCAAAAGAACAAACTTTGCATAGTCAGGGAACATTAATAAATCGATGATGTCACAGCCAAAAGCTCACATAATTCCGTACAAAATGACAAAATTGAAAGAATGACGAATGGATGAGGTGCGACAGTGTAAGAATGGAGCAGAATGTTTACAGGAAGGTCACTTGGAGATAAAACCAGCAGGTGCCAGAGGGAGACAGCCAAGGACTCGGCCAAAGATGATCGCCAAGGCCGAAAGACAAGATGGAAGACAACAGCCCCCCCACACACACACTGAATCGCCCATAACCAGCACCCACTCCCATGGAATCAAACTCTACTGCGAACTTGCCCCACCCCAAAGACTCATCACCCATCAAACTCGGCCTACACCGGCATGTGCAACTGAATATAGGCTGACCAAAGAACCTTGAACGTTGCCTTTTCTGAATGGAGACTTTCTGCTCTTGAAAGGCCCAGCGCTGTATTGTACTTTCCTGAAAACAGAGCTTTCTTAACAAGAATTGTGATTGAACTCAACCAACCTGTGTAAGTCTAATTTCTGCTTCAGTGTCTTAGCATTTTCCTAAATCTGAAGAAATCAAACGAGCACGCAGTGAGTAAATTGGATAACAGGTGTGGCTTTTGCCGTGAGGCGCAGATAGCGCGCTCCCTAAATTGTGTATCTCCGCTATCTTGTGCCAAAGTGTTTTCCTCGTGTGCACTGAAGTGTCCATAGCTCTCGTAGCCTAGCCTAGCCTAGCATTCACTTCACCTCACAGTGAGAACCTTTTTGTTGTTACTTTTTTCTCATTGTTTGTTTGCACTTTGCCAAGAACTCCCTCTTTTGAAGCACCTTTTGTTTGAACTTTTGCAGCCCCGTTGTTTTTCCCTTAGTTTGAGGTGTTTTGCTTTATACTTTATTTAATAAATTGCTGCCTTGACGGCAATCTATCTCTGAGCCTGAGTCCTCCCTTTATCAGGTTGTGTCAGTGATTAGGATTTCTGCTGCACAAGTTGCCACATCACCCATTTAGTGTTGTATGCAATTGCCCCTCTTTTCTGGAACAGATAACAGTGAAGCAGTCCCAGATTTATACTGTGGATAATGAAGTTGAGTGATTCATGTATCTAATTTTGTCAGGTTAGCATTTTGCTACCTTCACCCACAATGAGAAATATTTGCCACTGTTGGAATAATTTAAGTGAAGCCTTGGCCTGCCAGACCTGGAGGCCTTGTCTTTACAAGTTTATGACTTTCCTTTTATCTAGGTTCTTCCTCTTTAGTGACAGGGATGTCTTTTGATCCCTGTCAGCCATATGTATCCTTCCTGTCCTTATGTTGTCTGTGTGTTTTTGTTCCTGTAAGAGGCCTTCACTAACAATGAGCAGAGCTTATTTGCATAGGCGAAATGTTCTTATTTGGTTCAAAGAAACTTCATTCCTTTTAGTTAACTGTAGGTTTGGTTCATAGATTGTTGTTGATCAGAACTGTTTTTCTTTGTTAAGTGTTATATACAGTTTGAAGTAGTTGCATACAAGTTATCCCATATTTACTCAATGTTTGTTTAAGGAACTGCATACCAGTTACCTCACATTTACTTAATGTGTGTTGAAGTGTTTAGGACAAGTTACTCATTATTATTGTGTTAATTTGCCAAGTAGATAAAGTTAGCAAAGGTTTAGTTGCATTGTTCCACAGGAAAGCGGCAATCAACGTGATTCAAGTTATCTGATCACAGTCGAGGACGAGTCAGCCAACCATGGGGGAAGACAGCTGGTTGAGGAAAGAGGACAAACTCTGCGGGGGTCACGGGCCGACAATGAAGTGCTAATTCACACCACATTACATTCCTTAGCTAATCAGCGTTGCTACAGCCACAATCTCCCCTCCCTTTAGTGTAGCAACGCCTCTGTAACCAGGGCAACCAAAACATTAAAAAGAGGAGCACGTGGAGTAAGGACTCAGAATTGATGGAGATTTTAACTGAGGTTCCTTTCTCTATCGTTCTCCTCGCGAGTAAACCTGTTCTGGTTGTCTTCTCCTCTTCCTTCCAGCGTGTGGTTTAATGTCTGATGGTACTTAGACCTGACAGCCACTCAGTGGCTTTAATTGCGAATCTAATTGTCTTGTTACAATGTTCTGGGCTTTCTAGTGTTAGCACACCCCACCAAAAAGGATAAATGCTCTTGATAATCTTGATAATATGACAATAGTCTGGCCTTCGCTAACTTGGAATGAAAGGCAGGAAAAATAATCAAATCCAGTGTGATTATCAGTATGCATGCGCCATTACCCACATCCCACCACGCTCACTCTGTCTTGATGAGGATGTCCTGGTTTTTGGGTTCAAGCACACACTTGCAGATGAGTTCCTGAGTGACGGGGATGGCCACGTTGTTGGAGACACACAAGTCCGATAGGTAGTCCAAAAAACTGTAGACAGAATAAGTGCAATTACGCTCTCTCTCACACTAACTGCTGTGCTGCGATGGCATGCCTACCGGGGCTCACGGTTCTTTCGGACTAGGTTAACAAAGGTCTCCACTTCGGTCTTGGTGATATGCTTCTCCAGCAGCTTGCGGTTGTTATGTAATAGTGCGGTGATTGTGTCCTCTGCCAGGATGTCATAGCCGATCTGACCCTGCATCAGGCCAAACTGCTTGGCGATGTACTCCTGGAAAAAAAATACAATACAACAACTTCATTTACATAGTGCTTCACAACAGCTGCAGCTGTAACAAAACAACAGAAATAGATCAAATATCATCCATCCATTCATTATCTGTACCACTCGTCCCTACGGGGGTCGCGGGCGTGCTGGAGCCTACCCCAGCAGTCATTGGGCAGTCGGCGGAAATTACCCTGAACTGGTTACCAGCCAATCGCAGGGCACACAGAGACGAACAACCATTCGCACTCCCACTTACAACTAGGGACAATTTGGAGTGCTCAATCGGCCTACCAGGTGGGAGGAAACCGGAGTGCCCAACCGCCCTGTATTGCAATCATGTACGCATGTTTCTGTAAGGATCGACACCCACAGACCACCGCTCACGAGACCATACCATGGCCCTTACGTAGTTCAGAAGTGAGTGGAGAAAGCGGCCTTGACATGGACGTCTGCAGTAACTGGGTATCCATTGATCGCTTGAAACCTGTCTACCTCGAGAGGGATCAACCTGTACCGTTAACCGCAAATAGCCCGCTGAAGAGCCTCTGTGTGGTTATTTCTGTAACCTGAGGCCAAAATTAAATCATCCATCCATCCATCCATCCATCCATCCATCCATCCATCCATCCATCCATCCATCCATCCATCCATCCATCCATCCATTTTCTATACCGCTTGTCCCCACCATCAAATATGACATATTAAACCCTAAACCAGCTATAAGTTGTATAAATAATGTACATAACAATGATCCCTGTGAAGTGTGGTTATTTCTGTAACCTGATATAGAAGTCTATATTAGGTTATTCCATAGATGCCAAAATTAAATCTATCAAATATGAGATATTGAACCCTAAACCAGCTGTAATTGGATAGGATTGCAATGTTGTATTGCTTCGTTCGAAACACTAGGGGCAGACACGTGCATAAATTGTGCGCCACCGTAAAAAAAACAAGAAGTGTGCAGCGCAAGTAAAGTGGCCTATGGGTTTGAGCCTGTTGCTTCTAAAGACAAAATAGAAAAAAGACACAAAAGAAGTCTGGTATCAGGTGAGCCTTTGAGGTTTTTCAGTAAGAGCTGTTGTTTTGTCCTGCAAAGTTTGTCCATTTCATTATCAATCGATTTCAAGCTTGGACTTAAATTGTAGCTTGCCTGCTAGTCCTTCGTTTTTGCTACGTGACTAGTTGCTTTGTGAAGAGAAGAGCTGACACAAACGTTAATGGTCGCTAAACGTTGATGGTAGCTTAAGTGAATTTGCTTCAAATTCCAAAAAGTTTGTGTATGTGGTGTATGTAGTGGTTTTCTTAAGTAAAAAAAATCTCAAGTGAATAAAATGTTTTTGAAAGTTTATAACTGTACATATAAGGCATATAACTGCCTACATTTAAAAAAGAAATGCTATTTTTAACAAGAGGTTCAGCCGTATGTGCCCTGCGATTGGCTAGCAACCGGTTCAGGGTGTCCCCCGCCTACTGCCCGATGACGGCTGGGATAGGCTCCAGCACGCCCGCGACCCCCGTGGGGACTAAGCGGTTCGGAAAATGGATGGATGGATGGATGGATGGAGGGTTCAGCCGTATGCATTTACAATTCATATGTGAATTCAAAACTACTGTTAATAATGGCATTGCTTTTGCAGATGTCAGCAGCTCGCTTTCAAAAATCGCCATGCTATTATAAAACAAAAACAAGATCAAACAGTAAGTATAGATCACAAATTTGAGATTTTCTGATGGCATGGCAAAGATGTAATTTCCCTTTTTACCCATGTTGTGATTTGTGACTCCAGATTTAGCTCAAGGAGTGGCACGTGAAAAGGTAGGTTTTTATCTTCTGATGTCATTAAAATGTGCACCTAACTTTGTTTTGCGCTCAACAGGGCTTGGAACTCTAAGGCAAATCACTTCAAAAGTTTAAATTGTGTTGTGTCATGTGATTAATAGCGGTTAATGGGTGAATTATCAAATCAGACATCTTTTTCCCTTACCCTCTTTTTCAGACTCCAAGCCTGGAGAAAGGAGGAGCATCTGTATTAAAAACTGACCGGACTCCACAAGGTACGGATTGATTTTTTACTTATTCTTGATCGTAGAAGTAATCACAACTGTCTTGCGTTACTTTGGAAATTGATCTGTAATTGGTGGTTTGAATATATATATAATATCAATATATATTGAATATATATATAAGCAAGGCGGCTCGGTGACGCACTGGGTAGCACGTCCGCCTCACAGTTAGGAGGGTGCGGGTTCGATTCCACCTCCGGCCCTCCCTGTGTGGAGTTTGCATGTTCTCCCCGGGCCCGCGTGGGTTTTCTCCGGGCACTCCGATTTCCTCCCACATCCCAAAGACATGCTTGGTAGGCCGATTGAAGACTCCAAATTGTCCCTAGGTGTGAGTGCGAGTGCAAATGGTTGTTTGTCTCTGTGTGCCCTGTGATTGGCTGGCAACCGGTTCAGGGTGTCCCCCGCCTACTGCCCGATGACGGCTGGGATAGGCTCCAGCACTCCCGCGACCCCCGTGGGGACTAAGCGGTTCAGAAAATGGATGGATGGATATATATAAGCATATATGTATGCTTAGCTACTGACGAGCATATGCAAAAAGCGTAATTGCAATCTTCAATATGGAACTTGCATTCATGACTGTCACACTCCGGAAACCGGGGCGGATGTCAAAGTGCAAAATAAAACCCCGGTTTACCCTGTACATTTTCATCATTTGGATAACAACTTGTAGAACAAGCAATTGTATCAGTCCTATTTTAAAATAACGTGATTGGATATGTACAACAGCCAAATTAAATTGCACCACATTCAAAGGCACAGACAGAATGCCATTTTTTTTTTCAAACAGGGCAAAGTTTATCATTGGAGAATGGTTCATTTGAATCTTGCAGCTAACATTTGCTTCATTTCTCCAACAGCTAGGAAGAGAGTGTGAAACGCCCATGACAGGGAAAAGTAAGCATTTTTTTTGTAGGCATTAGTCATTTAAAAAGAGGTCATAGCTGCAGTAATTTAAGTGAGTATTTTATTTCTATTTCTCTTTTTTCTCAGAGTTTCTGAAGGTCATCGTGGAGCCCCTTCTGGCAATCGGGGCTGAGGAGCCTCAACTCTCGTTCAGAATGTGACGCAGACGGTGTCCATGACTGAGCTGGAGACCTTTGACATGATGTCCAAGGAAATAAATGACAAACAGGATGCAAGACTGAATGACAGAATGATTAAGCTCGATATTGGTTAATCAAAATTTTGGATGTCCTCCCCCTCACTCTTGATTGCTTCCAAATGGAACCTGTTTGGTTTAATTAATGTACTGTCAAAGTTACTGACTTTTCAGTTATTTTTTGCTTGATTTACAAGAAAAAAAATCCTCAATTCAATTTTGTCTACTCTTAATTCCACTCTTCTGAGACACTGTTCATAATTCCTTGTATACAGATTGCAAAGCAGTCTTGTGTTAGGAGGCCACTGATTTGAAGACCTGCATGTTTCCAAGACCATGGACAGGGATGATTAGTTTGACATCTGTACTGTAGATTAAAAAAAGACAACAGTGAAGGCTTACGATGTGGTGGCTGCGCTCAATGTTGAAATTTTTTTTCTGTTGTCTCTAGACTCTAAACAAATGACAACGTTCAATATGCGTGCTCATGTGACTCGTGCAGAGGGCCCTCAGGAAGACTGCTCTGATAGCGCTGGTAAATAAAAAAAAAAACCTGTCTGCTCGTTCCTGTGCGATTGCTTCATGTTCGAAATGTGCGATTGACATGAGATGCATCAAGGAAAAACTATTTTACAGGTAGTCGTTTTTTTTCCCATATTGATATTTCTTATCCAGAGTAATCCCAAGGTCTACAATGGGTGGTGCCCGATGTCCATCGAGTTCATCTTTGTAGAAGCTGTTGGCGACACGCACAGATGTCACGTGCTGGCGCCACCTGCGACACGACCACGCCCCCCTGTCAGCGGAATCGCCGCCACCTGCCACGGGCTCATTGACAGCAGTATATCAGCGCCGCCAGCGCAGACCCGAATGTCAGTCTGTCCCGTGATGCTGCTTCGCTCATCAGTCCCTGTGAACCTGACTCGCTTAACAATTTGGAAATCCCGCAGAATTGCCTGTCCAACCCAGCCAGATCGCCGCTCCAGCGCCAGCTATTCCCATCATTCCCCCACAATAAAGTCTCTGTCGCCACGCACTTGGCTGTACTGTCTGCTCCCTTACAGTACAGACTGACCATTGCTATGCAGCCAGCGAACGACGAGACGGCATTGAGCCGACTGGAGCGAGCCGAGATCGCCATCAGCAGCCTGTCCGCCGACATCCGGAATCTGATCGAGGTGGGTCAACAACATCAGCTACAGCAGCAGGAGATGGCCCAAGCCCTCCAGAGACTGTCGGTAGGTGCGTCCCCGGCTGTCACGGCACCCCCGCACCGCCCGTCTGCCGAGGCCAGGAGGCTCGCGGACGTCCCGGAGCCCCGCCTCGGCTACATTGAGAAGTTTAACGGAGATCCCAAGCACGTGAGGGCATTCGTGACTAACTGCCGTATAATGTTCGGCTTCCAGCCCGTCACGTTTGCAATGGAACCTGCCAAGGTTGGGTGCGTCCTAACCCACCTCACGGGTGAGGCGCGCCGCGGCTGTGGGGTCTGGCCGAATACGAGAGAATGGCCCCGGCTTGCGAGTCGTTCGACGCCTTCGTGGAGGAATTGCTCCGCCTATTTGACCTGGGCTCCGCCACCGAAGATGCCGCCGAGGAACTGGCGACGCTGCGTCAAGGTAGCCGATCGGTCGCGGAGTACGCGCTTAAGTTCCAGACGTTGGCCGGCAGCAGCGGATGGAACACGCCGGCGCTCGTTAACACCTTCCTCAACGGTCTCGCTGAGTATATGAAGGACGAATTAGTGTGTTACGATCGCCCGCGAACCCTGGAGGGCGCGATGGACTTAGCGGCCCGAGTAGACCGGCGGAGCCGGACTCGGCGGCGCGATCGGGAGCGGAGGTCCCTGTGGAACCCGCGTGGTCACCCTCCTTCGTTTGCTCGGGACCCGCCAACCACACCACCAGCCGAGCCCATGGACCTGGGAGGGGCTCGGGTCCCCTCAGAGGAGCACCGTCGACGCCTCTCACTGGGCTTGTGTTCGTACTGTGGGGAGGGGGGTCATCGGGTGGCGGGGTGCCCGTTAAAAGGGCCAGAGCTCACGCGGCGTCGGGGGATCCGCGTGAGCTCGACCAGCACCGGCTCTCCCAGTCCCAGCACGCTCACGCTACAGACATGTGTCCAGCTTGCAGCGGGCGACCAGAACGTGGCAGCCTTGGTGGATTCCGGAGCAGAGGGGAACATCATGGACATTGGCCTGGCTCGTCAGTGGGGTATCGACTTCCTGCCTCTGAGCCCCCCCATTCCCGCACGTGCCATTGATGGCCGTCTGATCGGCGAGGTGGCTTTCGTGACGGAACCAGTTAAGTTACTACTCTCCGGCAAGCACCATGAAACCATACAGTTTTTTCTTCTTTCCCTCCCAGGACAGCGGCTGATACTGGAGCACCCTTGGTTGCGGCAGCACAACCCGGTGCTGGACTGGGAAGTGGGGGTTGTTCGGCAGTGGAGTGAACGCTGCCATCGGGTGTGCCTGAAGGCGGCCACCAGCCCACTCGGGAGAGCCCCGCCCAGGTACAGTCCCGACATCTCCAATGTTCCAGCGTTGTATCACGAACTCAAAGAGGTTTTTAGTAAAGAAAGGGCCACTTCTCTTCCCCCACACCGGTCCTAATATTGCGCCATCGATCTGTATCCCGGCACCTTCCCTCCCAAGGGACGCGTCTACTCCCTGTCCGCTCCTGAGCGCCGGGCTATGGAGGAATACATCCGGGAGACCCTGGCCGTCCTATTCGCCTGCTGGAGCGGGTTTCTTCTTCGTGAAGAAGAAGGAGGGCACGCTCCGCCCGTGTGTCGACTACCGGGGAATAAACAAGATCACTATAAAGAACCGATACCCTCTGCCTCTTCTTTCTTCCGCCTCCGAGAGCCTTCAGGGTGCCACCATCTTCACAAAGCTGAATCTTCGCAACGCCTACCACCTGATCCGCATCCGGGAGGGAGACGAGTGGAAGACGGCTTTCAACACCCCGAGCGGACACTACGAGTACTTGGTGGTTCCATTTGGGCTCACCAACGCCCCAGCGGTTTTCCAGTCCTTGATAAATGACGTTTTACGAGACATGCTGGACAAATTCGTGTTCGTTTATTTGGACGACATCCTCATCTTCTCCCGCTCGCTCCCTGAGCACATCAGGCATGTTCGGGCGGTGCTGCGCCGCCTCCTGGAGAATCCGCTCTACGTGAAGGCAGAGAAGTGCGAGTTCCACGCACCTTCTGTCAAATTCCTCGGCTACGTGGTGCGTGAGGGATCCATCGAAATGGACCCTGGGAAGGTGCAAGCGGTCACGTCATGGCCTGTTCCCGAAAGACGCAAGCGGCTGCAACAGTTCTTAGGATTCGCGAACTTTTATCGCCGCTTTATCCGTGGATACAGCACGGTGACCGCGCCCCTCACCGCCCTTACCAGCCCCGCCTCCCCGTACAAATGGACGGAACGGGCAGAACAGGCATTTCAGGAGCTTAAGAGGAGATTCACATCCGCTCCCATCCTCCGAGTCCCCGAGCCCGACAGACAGTTCGTGGTCGAGGTGGACGCCTCGAACGTGGGTGTCGGGGCGGTGCTGTCCCAACGTAGCCGCCAAGACGATCGTCTCCACCCGTGTGCCTTCTTTTCTCGCCGCTTGTCAGCCTCAGAACGGAACTATGACATCGGAAATTACGTCAGAGCCTGCTCAATTTGTAACCGCTGTAAGACGTCTACTCGACCTCCGGCCGGGCTGCTTCAACCCTTGCCGGTTCCCCGGCGTCCCTGGTCTCACCTGTCGGTCGACTTTGTCACGGGCCTCCCCCCCTCAGAAGGAAACACGGTGGTCCTCACGGTGGTGGACCGTTTCAGCAAGATAACACATTTCATTCCTCTGCCTAAGCTCCCATCTGCGAAGCAGACTGCATTCATCATGGTGCGGGAGGTGTTTCGACTCCATGGTCTCCCACAAGACATCGTGTCAGACCGAGGTCCACAATTCGCTTCCACCTTCTGGGCGGAGTTCTCCCGACTCCTCGGCACTACGGCCAGCCTCTCCTCGGGGTTTCACCCTCAGTCCAATGGTCAAGCGGAGCGCCTGAACCAGGAACTGGGCAGGTCCCTCTGATGCATGGCCGCCGGGGACCAGCGCGGGTGGGTCCAACAGCTTCCCTGGGTAGAGTATGCTCACAATTCCCTCCCCAGCTTGGCCACGGGACTTTCGCCTTTCCACTGCGTTTTCGGGTACCAGCCACCCTTGCTTGCCCACCAGGAGCGTGGTGCGGCGTGCCCGTCGGCCCAGGCTTGTGTCCACCGTTGTCATCGAGCCTGAGCGAGGGCCCGGATCACTCTTCTCCGCTCTGTTTCAGGCTACGCCCGCCAGGCGAACAAGCGCCGGACGCCGGCTCCGGAGTACAGAGTGGGGCAGCGTGTGTGGCTCTCGACGCGGGATTTGCCGCTGCGTGCGGGATCCCGCAAGCTGGCGCCCCGCTTTGATGGACCGTTCCCTATTCAGAAGGTGATTGGCCCGTCCGCCGTCCGTCTTCTCCTTCCAGATTCCATGAAGGTTCACCCCACGTTCCACGTGTCCCGTGTGTGGCCCATCTTTAAGAGCGCGCCGGCGCCCGACCCGCCGCCGCCGCCCCAGCTCGTCGATGGGGGTCCGGCTTACGCCGTCTGCTCCTTGCTCCGATCGCGGCGGCGCGGTCGTGGCCTCCAATACCTCGTGGATTGGGAGAGTTATGACGACGCGCACCGCTCCTGGGTGCCGAGCCGCTGGATACTCGACCGTTCGCTCATCACGGAGTTCCATCGCTGTCATCCGGACCAACCGGGTCCTCGGCGCGGGCGCCCGAGGGGGGACGAGGGGACCAGGGGTGAGGGTCCGGGGCGGCCTTGTCCGCCGCCACCGGGGTCTTCTGCTCCCGCGTCCGTCGATCCTGCGTCCGGCGAGGAGTCGGACGCTTCGGCGGAGTACTGACCTCCCCTGCAGGTCGTCTGGGGGGTTGCCTTCTTTTTTTGTTTTGGTTCCTGGGGATGTCGGGAGCCGTCCCTTGTGGTGGGGGGTTCTGTCACGTGCTGGCGCCACCTGCGACACGACCACGCCCCCCTGTCAGCGGAATCGCCGCCACCTGCCACGGGCTCATTGACAGTGCTATATCAGCGCCGCCAGCGCAGACCCGAGTGTCAGTCTGTCCCGTGATGCTGCTTCGCTCATCAGTCCCTGTGAACCTGACTCGCTTAACAATTTGGAAATCCCGCAGAATTGCCTGTCCACCCCAGCCAGATTGCCGCTCCAGCGCCAGCTATTCCCATCTTTCCCCCACAATAAAGTCTCTGTCGCTACGCACTTGGCTGTACTATCTGCTCCCTTACAACAGAGGCCACGGATGATGAAACAAGGACCGCAATGGCTTTAAAATTAAAACAGGCTCTGAGTAGCAAAGGGGGCTATCAAAACCCCACAAGAGAGTGATGTTTATATTGTTTCCGCCTTGTGTTTCACCGAGCTGGTTATTTTGTTTATTTGATATGTCCTACATAAAGTATGTATATATTTATATTGTAACTTAGTAGTTTTGTTCTATTAAATAGCCCCCATTTTTTAACAGTGTATGTATATTTTTACATTTTTAAACATATGATTTAAAAACATTGCACATTTATATTTGTGATGGTTGGATAATGTTTGAAATTTTTTTAAATTTAGGTTCAATTATCGTTTTGGTTAATTTTAACATCAAAAGGTGTATTTATATCTGCAGCTAACATAAGTATGACTGTTACTGAAACCTATTTTTATGTTAAAATTTTTTAATTTTCACACCGTGGACCATCACGAATCAAATGCATTTTCACAACATCCTGGAACTACACAAAGGTAAGGATCACAGGTTAAATGTATTGAAGAGAACCTCAATGTTGAATAGATGTCTAGATGTTCAAATGATCACTAGCTATTAGCGCGATTAGCGCTAATCACGCTAATAGGTATGAAAGTTAAGTTAAAGTCCCAATGATCGTCACACAGACATCTGGGTGTGGTGAAATTTGTCCTCTGCATTTAACCCATCCCCGTGTGATTTTGATCCATCCCCTGGGGGAGAGGGGAGCAGTGAGCAGCAGCGGTGCTGCGTTCGGGAATCATTTGGTGATCTAACCCCCCAATTCCAACCTTTGATACTGAGTGCCAAGCAGGGAGGCAATGGGTCCCATTTTTATAGTCTTTAGTATGACCCGGTCAGGGTTTGAACCCACAACCTTCCATTCTCAGGGCGGACACTCTACCACTAGGTCACTGAGCTGGTATTAACCATCATTCGACCGTCTACTCAATAAACGTCTAATAGACGTCTATCCCGTAGACGTCTAAATAACTTTCACATATAGACGTCTAAAAGACGTCTAATAGACGTCTATACCGTAGACGTCTAAAAAACTTTCACATATAGACGTCTAATAGATGCTATAGACGTCTACGGCATAGACGTCTATTTTTATTTCACTTTTAGACCTTTTTAGACTTGTTTTAGCCGAGACGTCTGGGTAGCATGTAGACGTCTAATAGACGTCTATTAGACGTGAAAATGCTCGCGGGGATATGATCTTCACAGATGTACACAACCAATATTCTAAACCTCGAAAGAAAATATTTTCACGTAATCCACAAATGGGTTCCAGGTCACAGATAATTTTTGTTGAGACGGTAACACAACTTTTCTAATGGAAGAAACAAAAGCACCTCTTTTGGCCATTGTGTAAATGGAGGGGCCTTGCCAGATTTCCACTGATAAAATGAGCCTGTGAGCAAGTAAAGTAACAAATGCAATAGCATCTTCCTGATGTCTATTACACTTGTAGTGTGGTGGTGTTGCACCAAAAGTAGTAGTACGGAAGTTCGAGTTTAAGTCTTATGCTTATTAAGTCAAATGCGTGATAGTACCTGAAATATATTTCCCCAGTAATTATCCAAGGCATGGCAAGACCACAACATATGCCCTTCAGTGGCTGGAGCATGACTCCATCTGGGACATGAAGGATCTATCCCTGGAAAAATCTTTGCTAATAGTGAAGCCGGTGGAGCACCTTGAATTGTATCAAGCCATGACGTATACATAGAGAGGAGGTGTGTACGCGCGTCAGACAAGATAAATCATCTATTATCTTATTTCAGCCGATATGACAGATTTAACATCTTTCTCCCAAGCATTTCTAGTTTTTTTCCCCAAGTCATAGGTTTCAAGTTTTGGATTCATTTGTAGAGAGGTGAAATGCGTCTCTTCCCAAGTGGATCTGTGTCTTTAATTACATCCAATGAACTTTTGAGCGGTAAATAAGGAAAAGAAGGAAATAGTCTTTTCGAAAAAGTACATATTTGCAGATATCTAAATAAGCTGGTATGTCACACTCTCTAGTTAAAAGTTCCAATGATTTAAATGTATAATTTAAGAAAAGTTCATTAAAGGACTTCAAACCCTTGTTGTGCCAGCATTGGAATGCCTTATTAGTCACAGATGGTACAAAGAAAGGGTTAGACGATATAGGAAAATGCTTGCCCACCTGCCGGAGAGGGAAATGCTGTCTAAATGCAAACCATATTTTAAGAGATTAGGCACAATTGGGTTGGTTATTGGTTGCTTTTTGTCATGGGGCACCAGGGAAGTTAACCATGATATCGGGTTGGTCATCAGCTCCATTTGTGCCCAAATTTCACCCTCGTTGTACTCATAAAAATGTTTCCAGTGGAGCACTTTAACAATATTTGATGCCCAATAATTAAAGAGGAAATTAGGCAGTCCAAGTCCAGCAGCCTCTTTGGGCCCCTCTAGAAAAGTATTTTTCATTTGAGGGTTTGAGTTGTTCCATATAAATGAAGATATTGAAGTGTCTAATTTTTTGAAAATTGACTTTGTGAGAAAAACAGGAAATACCTAAAGGAATTTCAGCAAAATAGCCATTTTGATAATATTGATTCTGCCTGTCAAAGAGATTGGTATTTGGAGATTGGTATTGGTACAATAGATTTCTAACAATATATCAAAATTACAAGCACGTAATCCATGCATCCCCTTCGTGAGTCGTCACCTTACCGTGGTGGAGGGGTTTGCGTGTCCTAGGAGCCATGTTGTCTGGGGCTTCATGCCCCTGGTAGGGTCACCCATGGCAAAAGGGTCCTAGGTGAGGGGCCAGACAACGCACGGCTCAAAAAGCCCCTTATGATTAAAAAGATATATGGACACAAACTTCCCTCGCCCGGACGCGGGTCACCGGGGCCCCCCTCTGGAGCCAGGCCTGGAGGTGGGGCTTGAAGGCGAGCGCCTTCGCCCATGGGGCCCGGCCGGGCACAGACCGAAAAGGAAATGTGGGTCCCCCTTTCCATGGGCTCACCACCTGTGGGAGGGGCCAAAGGGGTCGGATGCATTGTGAGCTGGGCGGCGGCCAAAGGCAGGGACCTTGGCGGTCCGATCCCCGGCTGCAGAAGCTGGCTCTTGGGACATGAAATGTCACCTCTCTGGCTGGAAAAGAGCCCGAGCTAGTGTGCGAGGCAGAAAAGTTCCGACTAGACATAGTCAGACTTGCCTCCACGCACAGTTTGGGTTCCAGTACAAGCCCTCTCGAGAGGGGCTGGACTCTCTTCCACTTTGGAGTTGCCTACGGTGAGAGGCGTCGAGCAGGTGTGGGTATACTTATTGCCCCCCAGCTGGGCGCCTGCACATTGGGGTTCACCCCGGTGAACGAGAGAGTAGCCTCCCTCCGCCTTTGGGTGGGGGGATGGTTCTGACTGTTGTTTGTGTCATTTGTGTCAAACGGCAGCTCAGAGTACCCACCCTTTTTGGACTCCCTGGAAGAAGTTCTGGAGAGCGCTCCTTCTGGGGACTCCATTGTTCTACTGGGTGACTTTAATGCTCACGTGGGCAATGACAGTGAGACCTGGAAGGGCTTGATTGGGACGAACGGCCCCCCGATCTGAACCCGAGCGGTGTTCTATTATTGGAATTTTGTGCTCGACACGAATTGTCAATGATGAACATCATGTTCAAGCATAAGGGTGTCCATGTGTGCACTTGGCACCAAGACACCCTGGGCTGCAGTTCGATGATTGACTTTGTAGTCGTGTCATGGGATTTGCGGCCGCATGTTTTGGACACTCGGGTGAAGCGAAGGGCCACCTGGTGGTGGGTTGGCTCTGATGGTGGGGGAAGATGCCGGTCCGACCTGGCAGGCCCAAACGTACTGTGAGGGTCTGCTGGGAACGTCTGGCAGAATCCCCTGTCAGGAAGAGCTTAAACTCCCACCTCCATCAGAGCATTCCGGAGGAGGCGGGGGACATTGAGTCCGAGTGGACCATGTTCCGCGCCTCCATTGTTGAGGCAGCCGACCGGAGCTGTGGCCGTAAGGTCGTTGGTGCCTGTCGTGGCGGCAATCACCGAACCCGCTGGTGGACACCGGCGGTAAGGGATGCCGTCAAGCTGAAGGAGTCCTATCGGGCCGTTTTGGCCTGCGGGACTCCGGAGGCAGCTGACAGGTACCGGATGACCAAGCAGAACGTGGCTTCGGCGGTTGCTGAGGCAAAAACCCGGGCGTGGGAGGAGTTTGGCGAGGCCATGGAGAATGACTTCCGGATGAATTCGAGAAAATTCTAGTCCACCATACGGCGTCTCAGGAGGGGGAAGCAGTGCAACGTCAACACTGTTTACAGTGGAGATGGCGTGCTGCTGACTTTGACTCGGGACGTCATGAGTCGGTGGGGAGAATACTTCGAAGACCTCCTCAATTCCACCTACACGCCTTCCATTGTGGAAGCAGGGCCTGGAGACTCTGAGGCGTACTCGCCAATCTCTGGGGTCGAAGTCACTGAGGTACTTAAAAAACTCCTTGAGGGCAAGGCCCCAGGGGTGGATGAGATCCGCTCGGAGTTCTTAAAGGCTCTGGATGTTGTGGGGCTGTCATGGCTGACACGCCTCTACAACATTGCGTGGACATCGAGGATGGTGCCTCTGGATTGGCAGACTGGAGTGGTGGTTCCCCTCTTTAAGAAGGGGGACCGGAGGGTGTGTTCCAATTACAGGGGAATCACACTCCTCAGCCTCCCTGGTAAGGTCTATTCAGGGGTGCTGGAGAGGAGGGTCCGTCGGGAGGTCGAACATCGGATTCAGGAGGAGCAGTGTGGCTTTCGTCCTGGCTGTGGAACAGTGGACCAGCTCTACACCCTCGGCAGGATACTCGAGGGGGCATGGGAGTTTGCTCAACCAGTCCCCATGTGTTTTGTGGAGAAGGCGTTCGACCGTGTCCGATGGGAAGTTCTGTGGAGGGTGCTTCGGGAGTACGGGGTGCCGAGCCAACTGAGAAGGGCGGTTCGGTCCCTGTATCACCGATGCCAGAGTTTGGTCCGCATTTCTGGCAGTAAGTTGGATTCGTTCCCAGTGAGGGTTGGACTCCATCAAGGCTGCCCTTTGTCACCGATTCTGTTCATAATTTTTGTGGACAGAATTTCTAGGCGCAGCCGAGGCATTGAGGGTGTCCGGTTTGGGGACCTCAGCATCGCGTCTCTGCTTTTTGCAGACGACATGGTGCTGTTGGCTTCTTGATCTCCAGCTCTCACTGGAGCGGTTCGCAGCCGAGTGTGAAGCAGTCGGAATGAGAGTCAGCACCTCCAAATCCGAGTCCATTGTCCTCGGGGGAATGCCCTCTCCGGATCGGGGATGAGATCCTGCCCCAAGTGGAGGAGTTTAAGTATCTTGGGGTCTTGTTCACGAGTGAGGGCAGGATGGAGCGTGAGATCGACAGGCGGATCGGTGCAGCGTCGGCAGTAATGCGGACTCTGTACCGGTCCGTCGTGGTAAAGAGAGCTGAGCCAAAAGGCAAGGCTCTCAATTTACCGGTCGATCTACGCTCCTACCCTCACCTATGGTCATGACCTATGGGTCGTGACTGAAAGAACGAGATCCCGGATACAAGCGGCCAAAATGAGTTTCCTCCGCAGGGTGTCCAGGCTCTCCCTTAGAGATAAGGTGAGAAGCTCGGTCATCCGGGAGAGACTCGGAGTAGAGCCGCTGGTCCTCCACGATGAGAGGAGCCAGATGAGGTGGCTCGGGCATCTCATCAGGATGCCTCCTGGACGCCTCCCTGGGGAGGTGTTCCGGGCATGTCCCACCGGTAGGAGACCCCGTGGATGACCCAGGACAGGCTGGAGACACTATGTCTCTCGGCTGGCCTGGGAACGTCTTGGGATCCCTGGGATGAGCTGGATGAAGTGGCTGGGGAAAGGGAAGTCCGGAAGTCCCTCCTAAAGCTGCTGCCCCCGCAACCCGACCCTGGATAAGCGGAAGAAAATGGATGATTGAATGGATAATCCATGCATTGTGCGGGTGACAATACCCAAGTATTTAAATGAATCTTTTTCCACCTTAAAGGGATAAACAGAGAAGTCTTAAACAATGTTGTTGATTGGGAACAGCTCTTTGGATAATTTAATTTGTATCCTGATAAATTGCCAAATTCATTAAGTACTTCGAGCAGCCGAGGTACGGACACAGACAGATTGGAAATATACAGCAATAAATCGTCTGCAGAGAGGGAAACATTGTGAGTGATTCCCTCTCGAGAAATTCCAGCAATCATGTTATCCCCTCTGAGAGCTATTGCCAATGGTTCAATTGCCAAGTCGAAAAGATAAGAAGACAGACAACAGCCCTGTCTACATCCTCTGTACAGTTTGAATAATCTGACGTTGAATTATTCATCCGCACTTGTCAAGTGGCATGGTGGTACGAGATGGTGTAAAATTAGGTATTGAATTTGGCCCAGGTACATTGGCTATCCCAAAACATGTAGTAGTTCAAAATTTCACCAGGAGATGGTGTTAAAGCTTGACATAGGGGTGACCTGATGGAAATTACGTCATATGATGGCGCCGCGGATGGCAGCCACGGTGAGTCGCTCTCGTTTTTTTGTCTTATTTTGTGTGTTTTCTGTGTCCTCTGCTGTCCATCCCGGATCACTTTTACCAGAGAAGCGCTGTTAAACATCGGACAGTCTTCTTCTGGTATTTTCTCTCCTGTTCTCTCCAATTCAGACTGTTTGTCTGAGATTCTAGCCGGAGCGGCGGTGCTGTACAAGCTAGCGCGAC
Organism: Syngnathus acus; assembly: GCF_901709675.1. Classification (NCBI taxonomy): domain Eukaryota; kingdom Metazoa; phylum Chordata; class Actinopteri; order Syngnathiformes; family Syngnathidae; genus Syngnathus; species Syngnathus acus. Next base: position 402,684 of record NC_051088.1, on the reverse strand, counting down.
GACGGCGGCGTGGAAAACGACCCGGAGCACTCGTAAGGCTGAGGCAGAGAGAGTTCCGTTCTGCCCTATCGTCAATTCATCTGGCGAATGTCCGCTCCCTGGCGAACAAGATGGACGAACTGCTGCTCCTCACTTCAAGGAACACGGACTTCAGCAGATCCGCCGCGCTGTGCTTTGTGGAAACGTGGCTCAGCGAACGAACCCCCCACCACGCCGTGGAGCTAGCCGGGTTCAGGCTAACGCGAGCAGATCGCAGCGCGGAGCTCTCCTGAAAATCAAAGGGAGGTGGTCTGTTTCTACATTAATGAACGTTGGTGTACTGATGTCACGGTGTTGAAAGAGTTTTGCAGCCCTCTCCTAGAAACACTTTTCATAAACTGCCGGCCGTTCTATTCACCACGGGATCCCACCACACGCACGTGCGAGTGAAGCCACGCAGATGCTGGCTGACCAGGTAACAGACATGGAGAAACTTCTACCAAACTCACTAATCATTGTTCTGGGTGATCTTAACAGGGCGAACCTCGCACACGAACTCCCCAGATACAGACAGCACGTAACGTGTCCCACCAAAGGGGCACAGACTCTGGACCACTGCTACATCGTGATCAAGGATGCATACCACTCTGCGGCTCGTGCAGCTTTAGGACTCTCGGACCACTGTCTAGTTCATCTGATCCCGGCCTACAGGCAGAAACTAAAAACTTCTAAGCCTGTGGTGAGGACTGTGAGGAAGTGGACAGTGGAGTCAAGGCAGGACCTCCAAGCCTGCTTTGACTGCACCGATTGGGGAGCTTTCGAAGCTGCAACTTCAGACTTGCATGAACTCACTGACACTGTCACATCATACATCAGTTTTTGTGAGGATCTCTGTGTGCAGACTAAGACCTTCTGCACGTACAACAACGACAAACCTTGGTTTACACCGAACCTCAGGAGGCTGCGCAAAGTCAAGGAGGAGGCCTACAGGAGCGGCGACCGCGACCTGTTCAGGCAGACCAGAAACACACTGAACCGAGAGGTCAGGAAAGCCAGGAGGTGTTACGGGGAGAACCTGAAGAGACACCTCTCTGCCAATCCTGATCCCTCAACAGTGTGGAAAGGTCTGCAGAGCATCACGGGCTACAAGAAACGACCCCCCCCCGTCCTGTGGAGAGCCCAAGGCTTGCTAACCAGCTAAACAAGTTCTACTGCAGGTTTGATCGGTCCTCCCACACAACGGGACTTCCTGCAGCACAATCTACATACTCACCTCTCCCCACAACTGCTCTGTCCACACCTCTATCATCGTTGTCACCCACTCTCTCTCTTGCAGAGGCCGCGCCCGCACTCAAAGGTCCGCGAGGAGGAAGTGCGCCAGATGTTCCGGAGACAAAAGACCAGGAAGGCACCGGGCCCAGACGGCGTGTCACCTTCCTGCTTGAAAGTCTGCGCTGAGCAGCTGGCGCCCACCTTTGCACGGATCTTCAACCGTTCTCTGGAGCTTTGTGAGGTGCCCTCGTGCTTCAAGCGCTCCACCATCGTTCCAGTGGCCAAGAAGCCCGCCATCACAGGTTTGAATGACTATAGACCCGTCGCACTGACATCTGTGGTCATGAAATCTTTCGAGAGGTTAGTGCTGAACCACCTGAAGGAGGTCACGGGTCCCCTGCTTGACCCCCTCCAGTTTGCCTACCGGGCAAACAGGTCAGTGGATGATGCGGTCAACATGGGACTGCACTACATCCTGCACCACCTGGACACCCCAGGAACGTACGCCAGGATTCTGTTCGTGGACTTCAGCTCGGCGTTCAACACCATCGCTCCTGACATCCTCCAACAGAAGCTCATCCAGCTTGCGGTGCCTGCCTCCACCTGTCAGTGGATCACCAGCTTCCAGACCAACAGGAGACAGCGTGTGAGGCTGGGGGGCATCACATCTGACACCCGGACCACCAATACTGGAGCCCTTCAGGGGTGCGTCCTCTCCCCACTGCTCTTCTCTCTCTACACCAATGATTTCTCCTCAGGTGACTCTCCTGTGAAGCTCCTGAAGTATGCAGACGACACCACTCTCATCGGACTGATCCAGGACGGTGATGAGACTGCGTACAGACAGGAGGTGGAATGGCTGGTCCACTGGTGCAGCCAAAACCATCTGGAGCTGAACCCGCTCAAGACCGTGGAGATGACAGTGGATTTCAGGCGAGACCCTTCACCACTTTTACCCCTCACTATCCGCAGTAATACTATTCCCTCCACAGACACCTTCAAGTTCCTGGGAACCACAATCTCTCGGGACCTGAAATGGACCGGCCACATAGACTCTGTCCGGAAGAAGGCCCAGCAGAGGCTGTACTTCCTGAGACAGCTCAAGAAGTTCAACCTGCCGCGAGAGCTTCTGAAGACCTTCTACACTGCCATCATCCAGTCTGTCCTCTGCACCTCCATCACTGTCTGGTTTGGATCAGCCTCCAAACAAGACAAGCACAGATTGCAACGGACAATCAGGACTGCAGAAAAGATCATTGGAATCAACCTCCCATCTATCCAAGACTTGTACCTGTCCAGGACCAGGAAACGTGCAAGGAACATCTCTACAGACCCTTCTCCCCCAGGTTGCAGTCTGTTTGAACTACTCCCCTCCGGACGGCGTTATAGAGCTCGGTACGCCAAAACCAGCAGACACAGAGACAGCTTCTTCCCCTAGGCTGTTGCTCTGATGAACTCACACCACTCATAGAGTCTCAGAGTCATTACTGTGCAATAACATCCTGCTCTTCACACCTTTTTGAATTTGTCTACACTGTTTTTGCCATTATTCACATGTCCTGAGTGTTGTTCGTCACCTAAATGTTGAACAGAGGGTGTGTTTTGCTGAAAGCCGTATGCAACGAAATTTCGTTTTGTACACACCTAGTGTTGACAAAATGACAATAAAGTTCTGTCTAAAGTCTAAAGTCAAGTCTAAAGTGTTTTACCGAAGTCAAATTCCTTGTTTGGCACGCTCAAACGTGGCGAATAAAAACTCTTGAATCTTGAATCTTAACAAATCTAATAAATTAAATTGTTAGCAATTGGGAGGACACGACCTGTTCAAACACGTAACAACGCACAATTTTGGAATAAGAGTTTGCTATGCCATAATTTTAAGATGTAACAGCTTGAGCAATATCAATATATGTGTTTAAGTTGGAGGAACCCATTATTGTGTTAAGTACTATTATGTGTTGAGATTGATCTTTATTAGACAAGATATATGTGATTCATGTTGCAATGTTTTGTCCAACCTGTATTTAACATTGGTGTTCCATCCATACCTGAATGTATTAAGTTGAAGAACGAGCAAAACAGGAAACATCTGCATCCGGTGACGGACTGTGGTCAGGCGCAGTGGTTGCTGCTTGAAGCAAGGTTGCCAAGACAACCGTGGTGCACCTACGTATTACGATGAGGTAATGCCAGAAGCCTATAAATATGTTGCCCGGACACAGAGCGGGTGCGCTTCTTCCTGGTCAGGGCGATGGCCGTGACGCTGCCCGGAGTAAAAGAACGAAGATGGATTTTTCATTCTTTTTGAGATTGAACCAAAATCTACTAAGATGAATTTCCAGAGTCTTCGAATTGGACTTTGTCAAATTTTAAGCTTAGAGGAAGGCAGAGGAGACAGCCGCTCCGGGCAGAAACGGGAAGACGCCAATTTTACTTTTTTGGCTATGCTCCTCACGGCCAGACCTTTCCTCTTTTTTAAACAGAATTCGGATTTTGGAACAAAGGAGAGCCGATCACTCGACTTGTTCAACCAAATAGGATTTTAGACCTTTAGTCTCCTCTTTTGTTCTGAGTGGGTGAGTCTTGTTATTTTGTTTTTTCGACTTGTAATTATTTTTCTTGCTTATTCATTAAATCTCTTCTTAAGCCTTAATTCGGTATCGATTATTTCGTATTAACTATGTTGAGCATGGTTTTATATGCGGTAATTACAACTTTAAAATGTCTTTATTTCCCTATCATAGTCATTCTTTAAATCCGTTCAATTCTTTTTAAAGTGAAGACAGCTTTAATCCTTAACATCAGGAATTGTCAGATCTGGTTCGAAGTAGTTATCTTGAGCTCAGCTAGGGCGAGGGCGCTCTAGTAAATTAACGAATCCTTGAGGTCTTAACAAAGACATCTAAAAATATCCGTAACATAACAAAAGCATCAAACAACCGAAGGGAGCAATCATTATGGCGCGGTCATTTCGACGACTTGCCTCGAATTGAGTTACTCGGCTCGCGCGTCGGATGACTTGAGAGGGATTGGCGTCGTAAAGAAATTAGATTGATTCCGGTAGAATTAATTTAACTCTGGTGGTTAGCATACGGACGAGTCCCTTCACCCCCGGCTTGTCGAACCCTTTGATGGGAAGCCGGTGGCACTTTGATAAAAAGTGCGTGTTTGACAACTGCAGCTACAGGAGACCGGTATAGTGTCTTGATCAATTTCGAAAACCGAGGACCAAATTAAAATCTCTTTAGAATGGCAAAATGTATTGCCATTCAACACGGTCAAAAGCTTCTTCGCTGTCTAAGGAAATGACAGGTTCTGTATCTGACATTTTTCTGCCTTTTGGTGTGCACAAAATAATAAGCAACCAATGCATGTTATAATATGGTTGTCTGCCTGGTAAAAAAAATCAGTTTGGTCACTATTAATAACATCTGCCAAAATGATATAAATTCTGGGAGCCAATATTTGTGTGAGTATTTCATAATCACAGTTTAGAATATGTATTGGTCTGTAAGAACTGCACTGTAAGGGATCCCTACCCTTTTCAGTGTTGCTTGCTAAACAACAGGAAACTAGATAAATAAACTTTCTTCTGACAAATACATTGTAACTAAGGGTGGGATGAAGAATTTATATTCCAATAAATTGTTGTTCTCTCTGTCTCAATAAATAATCAATACACTGACGGCAAACATTGATTTATTTTTTAATACAACGCATATTAGGGATTTACCCCATTGTCACCATCAGTACTTGATCTCTCCTGTCCTGTTTGTGGGGGCACTAATCCCGTAAATGAGGGTAAAGTAGGCGTAAACAGCAGCCGGTGAAGTCAGTTAACGAAGATGCACGAATGGCGCAAAATACAAACTACAACGAAAAACAAATCAAAGACCCACCCGCAAGTACCGTATTTTTCCATGCATAATGCCAAAATTTAACTAATTTATTATCCTAAAATCTGGGGTGCGCATTATGCATGGGTACAACAATTTTTGAAGAAAATCTCCCTCGAAATAAAACTTGAAATCACACCTTTCTTCTTGTTTGTTGTCAATCGCGCATCGCATTCAGCCATCCTGCCATCGCGTTAACCCTAACCCTAACCCTAACCCTAAAACACTTAGTCAGTAAAATTCATAATTGACGACACATCGTTTGATGCGATGGTGCAATCCTTGATGGTGTGTTATTGTCAAATATTGTTTGGTTTTTAATCTCCATCGCAGACCGGATATCATATGGAGGCCGCCATTACAGTATGCGCAGAACGGATGCGCAAGCGCAAGACACGTCAGCTATATAAAGAGCGAGAGTTCAGTTCTCTACTTATTAGTTTCAATTCACAGTTTAATTAACAGTTTCAATCAGCAAATAACAAAATGCGTATTACAGGTAATATTTTATTTCACAACACTTTGCCTTGTTCCTTTCTTCTCTGCTGTTCACTTCAAACACGCTCCATACGAACACAATGCTCTCGTATCAGACGCTTGCTCGATCACCTGCTCGTTTGCTGTCACAATGTACCCTACACAAATCCGAAACATTTCTTCGCTATCGGGTTTGCTAGCGCATGCGCAGTGATACTGACCGGCAGAATAACATCCGGTTGTTCCCAAAGATGATCTTTTTTCTGAAATAATTTTACGTTTACGGACTTAAGTAAGAGTCAAAATTTGGGTGCGTATTATGCATGGAAAAACACGGTATCTACTCGAAAGTGTGGACCCACTTTGGGTTTTACGAGACATATGACAGGAGAACACTGGATAAAGAATAGCAATATACAAGAACTGTTTTGCTAAGGTCAATTTTCATGGCAGGAGAACACTGGATAAAGAATATGCAAGAACTGTTTTCTAAGGTAAAATATCACAGCAACACAAATACGTATGTAATCATAATTAAACATTATGTTTCACATCATGGTAGTAGAAGGAAGGCATCATTCACTAAAGTGCAGTTTGAAGCCGACATGAACCAACAAGTCATCAATCAACACACCTATTTCAGCTGTGGTGCAAGTTTTTTTTTTAAAACGCTCTGCACTTGGTTGCCCAGTCCAATCTGTTACACTTCTTGATGTATTCAACTGATTAGTCATGCACTACAATTTTGTAATGTCCTAGAATTCAAAATCTTTATTTTGAGTTAGTCAAATATAAATTTCAAGCGAGTTGGGCAATCTTGCTGAGTTGCAACATTGACTTGCCACAAGCCAGTCTCTCTCTTCTCTATCTCTATCAGATATGCAATTAGTTCGATTAAATAATTATAAATCCTGTAATTAACTAGATTATTTTTGGTAATCACTTGACAGCAGTAATTTAAATATGTTGAAACGAACTCGCAAGTATATTTGAACGTACTTATAAATTCATTCGCACATACTCCCAAATAATGTTTGAGCGGACTTGAAGCTAAATGCTGCAAACAGCATTTTTTTCCCATAATGCAATGGGGTGCTGATTAGTGCATCTGCCAGTAAAAATTATTTAGTTTCAAGTATTTGGCTTATATTATACCAGTGATGTCCAAACCTTTTTGCTTGCAGCATCCCCCTTTTTGGGATGAAAGAAATTATTACACTCAAACACACACACGCACGCACCCGCGCGCACACTGTTTTTCAATATACACATATTTGTACACGAGATTGACTACACATTACGGGTTACTTGGAGTTGATTCATGCTCTGACAGCAAGGGGTTCACACATCGCCAGACAATCTGGTGGTTGTATTGATTTCTAAATGCTATCTTAGTTGACAGTTTAACAGTTGAAAACACTTCATTCGACTCACAAGATACTCCCGACTTCTTTTACCTGGTTCTTGCGGTAGTCCTCCTGGGAATGTCGCAGGACACGGTAGCAGAGTCGGAACATGTACTGGTATGGAGCGTTCTTTTGGTCAGCCAACTCCTCCAGACGGAGCAGAGGCCCCTCTCCTCCACTACGGTCCTGGAAAGGAACCTTGAGGATGCCAAATATCTGAAGTAAAAGAAAGTTCATGTTAATTAGAGGTGCATAGAACACTAAATATAGTGTAAATATATAGACTACATTCAGTGTATGGAACAGTAAGAGCCTGGTTTACTTTAGGTTTGCACATAAACAAATGGGTGCAAAGTGGACTGCTCACATGAACAAAAGTGGTAGCTAATCTAATCGGTTTACATTGACGCGTAGGAACGGATCGACACGGTAAACGGAGGACCCCCTGTACATTGTGTTTGAGAACAATCCTTACTGTTGACCATGTTTATTTCATTCACATTTTAATGAGTCAAAATGTGAAAGCTTGTGACCAAAACATGGTAATTACAGCGCTGGGTACATTCAAATGAATTTGATCTCAATTACTCTTAGGTGAGATAATCCATCTGCCCGTCCGTCCGTACCGCTTCTCCCCACATGCTAGAGCAGCAGTCATTGGTCAGTAGGCGGGGGACACCCTGAATGGGTTGCCAGTCAATCGCAGGACACACAGAGACGAACAACCATTTGCACACGCACTCACACTTATGGGCAATTTGGAGTGCTCAATCGGCCTAACAAGCATGTGTTTGGGATGCGGGAGAAAACTGGAGTTCCCGGGGAAAACCCACACAGGGAGAACATGCAAACTCCACACAGTGAGTCCGGAGGTGGAATAAACCCTCTGAATTGTGAGGCCGATGTGCTAACCAGTGCGCCACCTCACTGTCAATTGTGAATACTTGTTTGAGACCTTTTTTGTGGCTTTTTTCTGACTCATTGTTCTGCTACTGTATATTAATTTGAGTTTCAATTTACTGGTTTCACTGTCCTTGTGAGTACTGAGAATCGGGACAAAACTGGTTCAAAGGTGAAAGGGGGGCGGGGGGAGTTATGACAAATTGGCCCGCCAATTTAGCTTCATGCTTTTTTTTCCCCATCACAGGTTGTCTACGTTACAGGAGGGAGACAAGCATTGTAATGCATATTGTTTCCAGGCTTTGTTTGTCAAGTTCGGTTGTCACCTAGTGTCTGGAATGGTGATTAATTGTATTGTCACTGGTGGAAATATCATGTCCAAATACAGTAATCCCTCATTTATCGCAGATAATTGGTTCCAAAAACCACCCGCAATAAGTGAAATCCGCGAAGTACGGTCACCAACAAGAAGTACTGGGCAGGCTAACGAGTTATTGGAAAAATGCTAATTCGCGATTGTGCTAACACGCGAAAACGGACTTCTAAAGGAATGAAAACGAACATTTGGAGCAATACTACATTGTCCTAGAGGTTAAACCAGGGGTGGGCTAACTTTTTGACTTGCGGGCCGAATTGGGTTCTAAATTTGGACCGGGGGCCGAACCAGGAGAAGATGGATGTAGTGTTTGTGTGTAAAGGTCATTGCATAAAAGGTTTTGGCCTTTAGTAGGTAGTAAAGCATGGATATTCAAAAAAAGCCTTTTGAAAACAAATGCATTTATTAACAGCATTAAAAACATTTCACCAAAAAACTGCTATCAGTGATTCTCATAAAATACGACACTGTTATTATGAATAACAGTCTCCATCACTTCAGCGCCTGCAGGTCAGATTATGTCCTAAGATGTTTATTTTATGAGGCAAAATCACATCAAACAGCAAACATTCCGACCAAATATATCATCTTGAAGAATCGGTGAAAGAATACATCCAAATAAAATAATCAAATCGGCAACACGGTGAGGGGTATCTGAAAATCAGAGCAGAGTTTTAACTCACAAACACCTGGTGACAGAGGTGAGGAAACGGGAAACACTTCCTTAAAGTAAGCCTTAAGAACTTTACAGGTTAAGATTAGTCGCAAACAGGTGGTGCATCAATGTCCTTGAGCATCCTGCATTGTTTGAAAATGAGAATGTTCGCTAGTTTCAATCCCTGCCATTTGTACAAATCATATTCAAAATGCATTTTTTTACAACAAACTTGAGAGCCTCCCCTTCATTTTCAGTGGGAACAGTGTTGTTGGTCTCCCTTTTTGTTAGTGCATCTTAGTCTGGAGTAAAATTTGTTGTGGCAATTCTTAGGAGAGATTTGAGGTGTTGGTCCGTTTACCTAGATCTGTTGATGTTGATGTTCATGTGGCTGAACGTCACGTCGCGAAGGTCGAGCCAAATTGTCCACTCTTTTTTAAACACTCGGTACTCAGTGTCCACCTTGCTTTTCCTTGGGCCACTCATCTTAATGGAAGGATTCCAGGTAAAGGTTTGTGGGTGGCTTTAGCGTAAAACTGTATCTGAAAGCTCAGTGCGTGAATTACAAGAATGCTGACGTCACAGCCCACGCTCTAAATTCGGCACTGATAGAAATAGAGCGCGAGTGCGCCGTGTCCGTACTACTGAGTACGTACACGCACTTGTGAGTGTGCACCGAGCTTTCTGACACGGCTTCCGGTAGTAAATGCGCAGGCGAGCGGTTCCCCATCTACTGGGGAAACGCAGTCATTGCAGGCAAAATGACCCCAAAAAAAAGTTTAATAATACAGTTTATTCAGGGTTGGCGGGCCGGATTAAACGGCCCCGTGGGCCCGCGGGCCGTAGTTTGCCCATGTCTGGGTTAGACACGTTTCCTCAATTTAGTAGTTTTATTTTGACTTTTAAAGGTTTTTTTTAATTTGAAAAAAAAAAACGCGATGTAGTGTTCAAATTATTATTTTTTCACAAATCCGTGACCCATGTCGTGCATCACAAAGGTAAGCTGCTGTTTCATATTAATATCCACTTGATGCACTTAAAAGTCGGCCCATTGCTTTATTGTATCAGTTATGGCTTTAGACTTTAAAGAAGGTTTTTGTGTGGGACAGCCGTTTGGCACCATCGGTGCTTGAAACATGTTTTGCCGTGCCCGCGGACTTTGAAGTGCTGGCTGCCGCAGAGTTATGTTTGGTGTTTTTTAATCAATGTATGGGCCCAGACGCAGCACGGGTAAAAAAAAACTTATAATGGTAAAAAACATTGGTCCAAGTGTTTCCTCGCCTGGACGCGGGTCACCGGGGCCTCCCTCTGTAGCCAGGCATAAAGGTGGGGCTCGAAGGCTAGCGGCCTTCACCCGTGGGGCACAACCTGAAACGGCAACGTGAGTGCCCTTTTCCTGTCACAAGAGGAGTCGAATATGGACCCAGTAGACATGACACGATAGTTGAAAAGTAAACGTCTATCATGTATCAACAGAGAGCAGGACTGGGCACTTAAGAAAACATTCAGAAAGAGATTTAACTCCCACCGCCAGCAGAATGGTAAATGGCAAATGAGCTGCACCTATTTCGTGCTTTATCTACAGACCATATGGTCCCCAAAATGCCTCACATTCACCCATTCACACACACACTGGGAGGCTATTGCCAAGCAAGGCAAGAGGTTCAGTGTCTTTCTCAAGAACACTTCCACATGGTCACCAGGATTGAGGATCAATTCCACAACAAACACTTTACCACTGCACCTGATTGAGTTTTTTCCTCACTCTACCTTTCATGCAAGAACCACACAAGAGACAGTTTGGCTATTTTACGCATTTTGCAGGCGGGGAGAGCCATCATCAACTTTGGGCAACATAAAAGTGCTTGGTAGCAATTCAGAACTCTCCTCCCGCAGCAATTGTTTTTATTGTCAACAAGGAAGGCAAGGTGTGCAGAACATGTCTTTATCTTGTGAAAGCTCCTGCTGGGTTTGTCTCTGCAAACTGGTTCTAGCAAGTTGCAGAGGTGGTCTCATCTCTTTATCTTCACAATGGTCAGCTAGCAGATGTTTACACTCCTGGGTGGGGCACAACTCAAGTTTACAGCAAGCACAGGCAGAATTAACAGTGCTAAGTCAGCACTTCAAAATAATCATAAGATCAAAATAAGCCCCACGCCCCAGCAGAACTTTATCCATGACGCAGTGGAGGCGGGGGACATTGAGTATGAGGAGAGCTCCATTATTTAGGCGGCTGATTGGAGCTGTAACCATAGGGTGGTTGGTGCCTGTTCCCACTAGTTCCCGAACCCACGAATGTACAATGCCAGTAAAGGACAGCAGCCAGCTGAAGAGAGAGCCCTATTAGGCTTTTTTGGCCTGTGGGACTCCACAGGGAGCTTACAGGTACTGGATGGCCAAACAAAATGCAGCTTCGGCAGTTGCTGAAGGAAAAACTCTTTGACTCCAAGAAAGCTTTGAGGAAATTGTGGACCGCAACCTGATGTCAGGAGGTCAAATCTCAGATTCAGGCGGAGCAATGTGATTTTCACCGGCCATGGAAAAGTCGACGAACTCTACAGCCTCAGCAGGGTCCTTGAGGGTTTATGGGAGTTCGCACATCGAGTCTATATGTGCTTTGCGGACTTGGAGAAGCCGTTTGTTCGTGTCCCTCGAGAAGTTGTGTGAGGGGTGCTTCGGGAGTACGGGCTACCGAACCCATTGATCAGGGCAGTTTGGTCCCTGTATCACCGATGCCAACAATAAGTTGGATTTGATTCCGGTGAGGGTTGGACCCTGCCAAGGCTGCCCTTTGTCACCGATTCTGTTCATAACTTTAATGGACAATATTTCGAGGCACAGCCTAGGCATAGACTGTATCCTGTTTTAATACATCTCTGCTTTTGGTGATGATGTGATGCTGTTGGCTCCTTCAAGCCACAATCTTCAACTCTCTGAGGAGCGGTTCCCAGTCGAGTGTTAAGCAGTTGGGCTGAAAATCAGCACTTGTCAGCGCTGGTCTGTCGTAGTGAAGAAGCCTTTCACCACGAGCTGTGGGTTGTGACCGCAAGAACGAGATCCCAGATACAAGTGGCCGAAATGAGATTCATCCGCAGGGTGTCTGGGCTCCCTTAGGGAGATGGTGAGATAGGGTCGTCCGCAAGGAACTCTGAGTTGAGCCACTGCTCCGCACGTTGAGAGGAGCAAGATTAGGTGGCTCGCACATCTGATTAGGATTTTGGTCATGTCCAACTAGAAGGAGGCCTCGGGGACGGCCCAGGCCATGCTGGAGAGACTATGTTTCTCAGTTGGCTTGGTAATGCCTCGGGATCCCACAGGATGAGCTGGACGAAGTGACAGGGGAGAGGGCAATTTGGGCTTCCCTGCCGAAGCTGCTGCTACCCCCACGACCCGACTGCGAATAAGCGGTCGAAAATGGATGGATGGTTGGATGTACTATTGATGCAAGTGTGGTATAGCAATATCAGGCATAATACAACTTGAATAAAGAGGTGCCTGGGAAATCCAAACAAGCTGATGTATCTTTTGAGTTCCTGCTAAGTTGTCACTTTGACAGTTTGAGGTTTCAGAGAGCGACAATATGCATATTCCTACTCTTGTTCACTTTAACATGTGAAAATAGGAACGTGTTCAGCACAATAATCCAGATTTACTTGCCTCAAAGTGAGATCCTTTGAGCAAAACCAACTATATCCTCCACAAAATCAAAAATATAGTGCTGACTGTTTTAAAAATATTTGTTACAGATTGAAGTGGACATTTGCAGGAATACAATATTCAGCGACATTAAAGTTGTTACAGGTCCAAAGGCAGACAGCAAGACAGACATGGCAGTTAGCTCCCGCTAGCTCCTGTGGTTTGTGGAGGCAGAATTCGCTTTTGATGGCTAAATAGAAGAGATTAGCACACAGGCGTCAAACTCAAGGCCCGGGGGGCAGATACGGCCCGCCACATCATTTTAGGTAGCCCGCGAAGACAAATTGTGCATCAAATTCGTGTGTCATTACTAGAATTGCAAATTGTCTTCACTTTTAACAATATCTTTTTTTTTTAAATATTTGACCAGTTTTTACTCGTCTGATTTGAAAACGAGTTATTTGTCAGTTTGTTTTGTAGCTTTTACTGTATGTAATATGAGGTGCTCATACATTTAAGTCATCATACAAGTAAGATGGCGGCGCGTGCACACGCAGCGGCCTCTCTCTGTCCCGAACGGTGTTTTGTTTTGTCGTTTACTGTGGGTTTGTCCGACAGTTTTGTGTGTTCGTCTCGTCGTACCGGGTTGTGCTACAAGTGCGCCGGGCTGGTTCTGCTCGACATCGGCGAAAGCGAGTTTTGTGGCGATCTGGACTTTGAAGCGGGGACATTAAAGGCGCTCGGTCTGCTCCGTCCTGGAGCGTCGCCGGACTCGCCTGCTATTCCTCCCCCGTTTGGGCGTCCGGGCCAGGCTGGCGGCCAACCCAGCTCGCCCGGCCGTGCCTTCCATTCTTCTGGCGGACGTTCGATCGCTGGACATCGCCATGCCTGCTGAGTTCTACGGACCGGACAGTGCGTGACTGCTGTGCATCTGGAGCGGATGGCGTGCTATCGGGCGGACCGGGCCATTGTACGAGGGGGACCATCGCGAGGAGGTGGACTGTGCATCTACATCCGTGACGAATGGTGCCGGGGCTCTGTTGTGGGATGCCAGCACTGCTCGCCACTGGCGAAGTTTGTGATCTCCAGACTGTTGGGGTCCTGAACTCTCTCCCCCGTTGTTTTACTTGTGTGTTATTCGTGTGCTGTGTCTCGTCACCGTGGGATAGGGAGAACGGAATTTCGGTTTCTTTGTGTGTCTTCGCATGAAGGAATTGACAATAAAGCTGACTCTGACTCTGATTTATTTGGGTTGACAGTCATAATGGCCCTCCAAAAGAAGCTATGACTACAATGCGGTCCGCGAATAAAATGAGTTTGACACCCCTGGCTTAGCAGAACGATTTCAGCTTGTTACCATCTAGACATGGGGCTCTGTGTTACAGACACCCCGCCCTCAAGGCAGCCTTTTTGCCAGACCAACTGGCTGCATTGCCCGTTTATGCAGCCAAGAAGCTCCCTGACTGTCGCCGACCGCTTTCGCCACCACCGAAGAGGTGGCCAGGAGCACCTTGTTTACCAGACCTCTCCATCGCTGATGCCTGCCATTAACACAGACTTTGTACGAAAAGCAGCGGCATTGATCTGCCAATTAGCCAGCTTGGGTGCGTCAATTTCAGATAACTCCTACACAAGCCTCAGAGGTTGGCTTTTGGTTGGAGATTTAAAAGTTGGGACTTAGAAAGATTCGAAGCTTCACCGGACTTCCAACGATGAGGCCATCCGTTTAGCTGTGGCCCTTTAAAACAGCTCATTTTAGGATAGGTGGTGGAGGGAGTACCCCATAGCTGGACTTCTGTGGAAAGTCTAATGAACCCTTACAGTAAGTCAGCTCATAAATTATTTAGTTTATCTTGGTAACTTCAGCTCATAAATTATTTAGTTTATCTTGGTAACTTATGAAAGACAGATGTGACAAAAACAAAGATGTCCACATACAATTTGGTTGTTCCCTGATATTTTGATTGAGAATGTATTTACCATGATTTTGAATGGCCCCCCTTCTGCGTAGCGTCCTGTACTTTTGCGCTATATTCTGACTGTCTGCTGTATGCACACTTGCTCCGTTTTGCTCCTCTTATTTATTTATTTATTGTGTTATTTGTTTATTTATTATTTACTCATCACTCTTATTATTCATTGTTTGTGCCTTCTTGTTTTTATTTTGTGTTGTTTGCTTGTATGTATGTCGTGTACTATGTCTTGTCACCGTGGGATAGTGGAAACGTAATTTCGATTTCTTTGTGTGTCTTGGCATGTGAGGAGGTTGACAATAAAGCAGACTTTGACTTTTTTTTTACTTTGAAATCTGTCCCTCTTGTGATGCACACCAATTCATGGAGGGAGTGGAGAGGCATGGTCATATGCCTTATTTGTCACGTTCCTGCGTCACCTGACGTCTAGCCACGCCCCCAATCAAGCCAATCACCAGCACCTGCCACTGCTCGCTAGGTCAGCTCTATTTAAACCCTGTGAATCAAGACAGTGGTTGTTGGTTCATCTCCTTATCCTGCCCGTGACGCCACTGCTCACTGTGTTCTGACTGAATGATTCCCGTTGCTGACTTTGCCCGTGTTCCAACCCGACTCGCCTTGCTCGTTGCCTGTCCTCGTCTGCCCTTGACCACACTCTGATCGCCGCCTGCCTCGACCTACTGCTTGCCCCTGACCAAGACTACGCGCTGCCCTCTTCTGTTCAGCCACACCAACCAGACCGACAGTCCGGCGTTCCACTTCCCCTTTTCCCTTATATTTCCAGTGGGGTGTTTTAAAATATCTATTTAGTGAATCCTCCAAAAAAATTCTTACAATTGAAAATGCAATCCAAAAAAAACAACATAAATTGACCTTGTGATTGAAAAATGGTCGATTCCTTTTACCGTGATTTTCCATGTAAAATACGCCCCCGTGCATAATACGCACCCTAAAAATGGCATGTCGATGCTGGAAAAAAGGCTGTACCCATGTATAATACGCACCCAAATTTTGACTCTTACTTAAGTCCGTAAACGTAAAATTATTTCAGAAAAAAGATCATCTTTGGGAAGAACCGGATGTTATTCTGCCGGTCAGTATCACTGCGCATGCGCTAGCAAACTCGATAGCGGAGAAATGTTTCGGATTTGTGTAGGGTACATTGTGACAGCTAACGAGCAGGTGATCGAGCAAGCGTCTGATACGAGAGCATTGTGTTCGTATGGAGCGTGTTTGAAGTGAACAGCAGAGAAGAAAGGAACAAGGCAAAGTGTTGTGAAATAAAATATTACCTGTAATTTTGTTATTTGCTGATTGAAACTGCTAATTAAACTGTGAATTGAAACTAATAGGTAGAGAACTGAACTCTCGCTCTTTATATAGCTGACGGGTCTTGCGCATCCGTTCTGCGCATACTGTCATGGCGGCCTCCGTATGATATCCGGTCTGCGATGGAGATTAAAAAACAAACAATATTTGACAATAACACACCATCAAGGATTGCACCATCGCATCAAACGATGTGTCGTCAATTATGAATTTTACTGACTAAGTGTGTAGGGCAGGATGGCTGAATGCGATGCGCGATTGACAACAAACAAGAAGAAAGGTGTGATTTCAAGTTTTATTTCGAGGGAGATTTTCTTCAAAAATTGTTGTACCCATGCATAATGCGCACCCCAGATTTTAGGACAATAAATTAGTTAAATTTTGCGCATTATGCATGGGAAATCACGGTAAATTACAAATCCTGACAATAATTTTAAGCTTTTGGACTCACTCATTTGTCTGAATAGAAATGCCAACAAGCTATTATTACAGCTATAATTGATCATTAGTAAGGAGAGTGCCTAAATATTAGGGCCCGCTGTAATGTCCCTATTATTTTTAATAGTATTTCATTTTATGTTTGTAAAGAATTTTAGGTTTGACACCTGCATGAACCTGGCCCCCCACCCAATGCAAGATTTAAGGGAAATGGTCTGTTTCATTTGTGCTGTCTTTATGCCGTAAAAAAATGGTTTGTGCTGCTACGGTGTTTTAGTTATGAGAGATGCATTTTTAAGTCATCCAGAGTTCACCCAGCCACCCATCCACTACAAAATTGACCAAAAATGGTACCATCTGTTTGTGCTTCGTTTTTGCTGGTTTGTGCTGTAATAACTTTTGTTTGTGCTGCTACGGTTTTATAGATACGACACATTTAATGTCTGGTGGCCGCGGGAAATGCTCTCATGCTTGTGTTGTACTCTATTTGTTTTGGATGCGTTCCAACGAGGCTTGACTCGTGCTACGACGCTCAGCGAATCACTCAATTTGTTTTTAATTCCAGTTTGGTTTTCTATGTTTCTTTGCTTTTGGTGCATTTCAAGCTCCTGGAATGCCACTGATGCTGGACGAACTTCAGGTAAATGTGTTACACTATCATGGCTTTTTTGCTAGCCTACAGAAAACGTTCTTACCGTTTTCAATGCGGGAAATGGCTTTTAGTACAAGCATATTTCTTTAAATATGTTGTTCTCATGCTCGTTCATTAATGTCCTTAATATTCATTCAGCCTATATGATTATTACATCAGCTATGAAAAAGGCTTGCCACAAACTAAACACCCGGTGAGTCTATCTTCCATTGCAAAACATTTAATTAATACAACAATAAATACATGTATGTGAAGTTGATGACAGCCTGGAGAAGAAATGTAGGTTAAAACAATGAGTTTATGTGTCAAAAGGAAAATTATCAAATAATGTGATTCAACAATTAAGCGTCACTACATTGCATAGAACACAGCATGTGGGAAGATAAAAAATCAACTGGATTGGACTTGGAACTGAATGGAGGTAACAACACCAAGTGCAAACATAATGCTCAGGGACAGTACTCAACCTACATCAAGCAACAATGGACAAGTAGTACAGTGGATACAGGAACATGAACAACTCCAACTAACGTTTGATTACAGTGAAAGCAGCACCCTGGACATAGATCAGGACATCGACCCAGACAACAACTTCTTCTCCACCATAAACAACACATGCCATTACTACAGCAATGATCAGTATAACAGGGACATCTTAACAAAGGATAAGCTATCTATTATCCATTTCAATAGCCGAAGTCTATATACAAATTTTAGTAGCATTAGGGAGTATTTAAACACATTCAAACAACCATTTAATATAATTACTGTTTCTGAGACTTGGATTACGGCTGAGAAGGAAATGCATTTTGAGATGGAAGGCTATCAATTCATATATAACAACAGACAGAGTAAAGGTGGGGGTAGTGTTGCAATCTATTTTGATTTGAATATGAATTTCAAGATTGTAGACGGCTATGACACAGGTGGTGGACAACCTTCTTGAATTTCTCACAATACATAATTGTGTTGAAAATAAAATATCATTATAAGCTGTGTCTTTAGAGCTCCTGGTTCTAGCATTGACAAGTTCACAGAATGGATAGAAAGCGTAATACCATATTGGCCCGAATATAAGACGACCCCGATTATAAGACGACCCCCTCTTTTTCAAGACTCAAGTTTGAAAAAATACTTTTTGAACACTAAATTCATTTTTTATACGGAAAATAATTACATCTGAAACAAATGATTATAACAATATATTCGAGAGAAAAAGCATGTTATTTTGCCTCATTCAAATAATGCAAGAATCACATCTTAATATCTGAACATTTAAATATGTAAACTAAAGTGCAATCACATTTGTAAATGAATGGCTTCTGGATTTTGAAATGTAAATAAACCAATCTACTGTGATAAAACAACAAAATTGCAATAACTGCATTAACCATCAATGTGAAGTCTAACTGTAGTCTTGAATCAAATCTGAATAAGGAAAAACATTGCAATAAAATAATACCAACTGCTACCGCTATTGTTGGGGAGCCTGAGGACTGTATAGGGGGTTGGCTCGGATGGTTCTGCTCTTTTCGCCCCCGGGTGTTGGTCAGTACACAGGAGGGAAGACGTGGTTCAGTTTTTATTGCTTTATTGGCAAGAATAATAATAATAAATAACAACTAGAATGTGCAATTTCTGGAGAAATTGCGTGTGAAGGCGAAATGTAGGAATAACTTCTTCGGGGAATGCTGCCGAATGACGTTGAAACGTGTTGAATTACTTGAGAAATGTATAAATTTTGGAGAATTTGGTTGAATTTCAAATTTGGAATTTTTGGTAAGTGGGAAGTTGTAGGCAAAAGGTTGAAAGTTGGAATGGGTTGAATCGGTTGAAAAATGTAGAAATTAGAGTAGAAAAACGAAATTTTGGAGAATTTGGTTGAATTTCAAATTTGGAATTTTTGGTAAGTGGGAAGTTGTGGAATAGGTAGGCAAAAGGTTGAAAGTTGGAATGGGTTGAATCGGTTGAAAAATGTAGAAATGAGAAGGGAAAAAGGAAATATTGGAGAATTGGGTGTGAATTTCAAAATAAAAGATGTGAAGTTTTTGGGAAGTTGTGGAATAGGTAGAAAAATGATGAACAGTTGAAAGTTGGAATGGGTTGAATCGGTTGAAAAATGTAGAAATGAGAAGGGAAAAAGGAATTGGGTGTGAATTTCAAAATAAAAGATGTGAAGTTTTTGGGAAGTTGTGGAATAGGTAGAAAAATGATGAACAGTTGAAAGTTGGAATGGGTTGAATCGGTTGAAAAATGTAGAAATGAGAAGGGAAAAAGGAATTGGGTGTGAATTTCAAAATAAAAGATGTGACGTTTTTGGGAAGTTGTGGAATAAGTAGAAAAATGATGAACAGTTGAAAGTTGGAATGGGTTGAATCGGTTGAAAAATGTAGAAATGAGAAGGGAAAAAGGAAATATTGGAGAATTGGGTGTGAATTTCAAAATAAAAGATGTGAAGTTTTTGGTAAGTGGGAAGTTGTGGAATAGGTAGGCAAAAGATGAACAGTTGAAAGTTGGAATGGGTTGAATCGGTTGAAAAATGTAGAAATGAGAAGGGAAAAAGGAATTGGGTGTGAATTTCAAAATAAAAGATGTGAAGTTTTTGGTAAGTGGGAAGTTGTGGAATAGGTAGGCAAAAGGATGAACAGTTGAAAGTTGGAATGGGTTGAATGGGTTGAAAAATGTAGAAATGAGAAGGGAAAAAGGAAATATTGGTGAATTGGGTGTGAATTTCAAAATAAAAGATGAAAACGTGAAAATTTTGAATTTGGCAAGTTTGGGAATGTCCCCAATGTGATTTGAATGTGTTGAATGATGTGAATTTCAAACTGGAACAACGTAAATGTGAAATGTTGAATCTGCCATTAAGAATGAATGGGGAAAAAATTGCCGGAAATTTGTGAATTTTGTGAAAACGGAAAATTTTTGGAAGGAAAAAAATGTAAGCACCCATGTCATGAATATTTGGAATAAGTGAAAAGTGGAACGGAGTGAATCGGTTGAAGTATGTGGAAGTAGTTAATGGACAAAAAAGTGAGCGGAAGATGTAGAATAATAATAAAGGACAGGAATAACAATAGTGTGAAGGTTTCACCTTCACACTAATAAAGTGAATGGAGTAGAATAACATATGTGTGAAGGCCTTCGCCTTCACACAACTAGAATGTGCAATTTCTGGAGAAATTGCGTGTGAAGGCGAAATGTATGAATAACTTCTTCGGGGAATGCTGCCGAATGACGTTGAAACGTGTTGAATTACTTGAGAAATGTAGAAATTTTGGAGAATTTGGTTGAATTTCAAATTTGGAATTTTTGGTAAGTGGGAAGTTGTGGAATAGGTAGGCAAAAGGTTGAAAGTTGGAATGGGTTGAATCGGTTGAAAAATGTAGAAATGAGAAGGGAAAAAGGAATTGGGTGTGAATTTCAAAATAAAAGATGCGAAGTTTTTGGGAAGTTGTGGAATAGGTAGAAAAATGATGAACAGTTGAAAGTTGGAATGGGTTGAATCAGTTGAAAAATGTAGAAATGAGAAGGGAAAAAGGAATTGGGTGTGAATTTCAAAATAAAAGATGTGAAGTTTTTGGGAAGTTGTGGAATAGGTAGAAAAATAATGAACAGTTGAAAGTTGGAATGGGTTGAATCGGTTGAAAAATGTAGAAATGAGAAGGGGAAAAGGAATTGGGTGTGAATTTCAAAATAAAAGATGTGAAGTTTTTGGGAAGTTGTGGAATAGGTAGAAAAATGATGAACAGTTGAAAGTTGGAATGGGTTGAATCGGTTGAAAAATGTAGAAATGAGATGGGGAAAAGGAATTGGGTGTGAATTTCAAAATAAAAGATGTGAAGTTTTTGGTAAGTGGGAAGTTGTGGAATAGGTAGAAAAATGATGAACAGTTGAAAGTTGGAATGGGTTGAATCGGTTGAAAAATGTAGAAATGAGAAGGGAAAAAGGAATTGGGTGTGAATTTCAAAATAAAAGATGTGAAGTTTTTGGGAAGTTGTGGAATAGGTAGAAAAATGATGAACAGTTGAAAGTTGGAATGGGTTGAATCGGTTGAAAAATGTAGAAATGAGAAGGGAAAAAGGAATTGGGTGTGAATTTCAAAATAAAAGATGTGAAGTTTTTGGGAAGTTGTGGAATAGGTAGAAAAACGATGAACAGTTGAAAGTTGGAATGGGTTGAATCGGTTGAAAAATGTAGAAATGAGAAGGGAAAAAGGAATTGGGTGTGAATTTCAAAATAAAAGATGTGAAGTTTTTGGGAAGTTGTGGAATAGGTAGGCAAAAGATGAACAGTTGAAAGTTGGAATGGGTTGAATCGGTTGAAAAATGTAGAAATGAGAGGTGAAAAACGAAATTTTGTGAAATGTCGAATGTGCCATTAAGAATGAATGGGGAAAAATGTGTCGGAATTTTGGGAATTCTGCGAAAACGGAAAATTTTTGGAACGAGAAAAATGGAAGCGCTCATGTCGTGAATATTTGGAATACGTGAAAAGTGGAATGGAGTGAATCGGATGAATTATGTGGAAGAAGAAGCGGGACAAAAAAGTGTGGAGAATAAAAGAGAATAATAACTAGAATGTGCAATTTCTGGAGAAATTGCGTGTGAAGACGAAATGTATGAATAACTTCTTCGGGGAATGCTGCCGAATGACGTTGAAACGTGTTGAATTACTTGAGAAATGTAGAAAATTTGGAGAATTTGTGGTGAATTTCAAAATAAAAGATGTGAAGTTTTTGGTAAGTGGGAAGTTGTGGAATAGGTAGAAAAATGATGAACAGTTGAAAGTTGGAATGGGTTGAATCGGTTGAAAAATGTAGAAATGAGAAGGGAAAAAGGAATTGGGTGTGAATTTCAAAATAAAAGATGTGAAGTTTTTGGTAAGTGGGAAGTTGTGGAATAGGTAGAAAAATGATGAACAGTGGAAAGTTGGAATGGGTTGAATCGGTTGAAAAATGTAGAAATGAGATGGGGAAAAGGAATTGGGTGTGAATTTCAAAATAAAAGATGTGAAGTTTTTGGTAAGTGGGAAGTTGTGGAATAGGTAGAAAAATGATGAACAGTTGAAAGTCGGAATGGGTTGAATCGGTTGAAAAATGTAGAAATGAGAAGGGAAAAAGGAATTGGGTGTGAATTTCAAAATAAAAGATGTGAAGTTTTTGGGAAGTGGGAAGTTGTGGAATAGGTAGAAAAATGATGAACAGTTGAAAGTTGGAATGGGTTGAATCGGTTGAAAAATGTAGAAATGAGAAGGGAAAAAGGAATTGGGTGTGAATTTCAAAATAAAAGATGTGAAGTTTTTGGGAAGTTGTGGAATAGGTGGAAAAATGATGAACAGTTGAAAGTTGGAATGGGTTGAATCGGTTGAAAAATGTAGAAATGAGAAGGGAAAAAGGAAATATTGGAGAATTGGGTGTGAATTTCAAAATAAAAGATGTGAAGTTTTTGGGAAGTGGGAAGTTGTGGAATAGGTAGGCAAAAGATGAACAGTTGAAAGTTGGAATGGGTTGAATCGGTTGAAAAATGTAGAAATGAGAAGGGAAAAAGGAATTGGGTGTGAATTTCAAAATAAAAGATGTGAAGTTTTTGGGAAGTTGTGGAATAGGTAGAAAAATGATGAACAGTTGAAAGTTGGAATGGGTTGAATCGGTTGAAAAATGTAGAAATGAGAAAGGAAAAAGGAATTGGGTGTGAATTTCAAAATAAAAGATGTGAAGTTTTTGGGAAGTTGTGGAATAGGTAGAAAAATGATGAACAGTTGAAAGTTGGAATGGGTTGATTCGGTTGAAAAATGTAGAATTGAGAAGGGAAAAAGGAAATATTGGAGAATTGGGGGTGAATTTCAAAATAAAAGATGTGAAGTTTTTGGTAAGTGGGAAGTTGTGGAATAGGTAGAAAAATGATGAACAGTTGAAAGTTGGAATGGGTTGAATCGGTTGAAAAATGTAGAAATGAGAAGGGAAAAAGGAATTGGGTGTGAATTTCAAAATAAAAGATGTGAAGTTTTTGGGAAGTTGTGGAATAGGTAGGCAAAAGATGAACAGTTGAAAGTTGGAATGGGTTGAATCGGTTGAAAAATGTAGAAATGAGAGGTGAAAAATGTGAAATGTCGAATGTGCCATTAAGAATGAATGGGGAAAAATTTGTCGGAATTCTGGGAATTCTGCGAAAACGGAAAATTTTCGGAACGAGAAAAATGGAAGCGCTCATGTCGTGAATATTTGGAATACGTGAAAAGTGGAATGGAGTGAATCGGATGAATTTTGTGGAAGAAGAAGCGTGTCAAAAAAGTGTGGAGAATAAAAGAGAATAATAATAATAATAGAGAATGGTGTAGAATAACATATGTGTGAAGGCCTTCGCCTTCACACAACTAGAATGTGCAATTTCTGGAGAAATTGCGTGTGAAGGCGAAATGTATGAATAACTTCTTCGGGGAATGCTGCCGAATGACGTTGAAACGTGTTGAATTACTTGAGAAATGTAGAAATTTTGGAGAATTTGGTTGAATTTCAAATTTGGAATTTTTGGTAAGTGGGAAGTTGTGGAATAGGTAGGCAAAAGGTTGAAAGTTGGAATGGGTTGAATCGGTTGAAAAATGTAGAAATTAGAGTAGAAAAACGAAATTTTGGAGAATTTGGTTGAATTTCAAATTTGGAATTTTTGGTAAGTGGGAAGTTGTGGAATAGGTAGGCAAAAGGTTGAAAGTTGGAATGGGTTGAATCGGTTGAAAAATGTAGAAATTAGAGTAGAAAAACGAAATTTGAGAATTTGGTTGAATTTCAAATTTGGAATTTTTGGGAAGTGGGAAGTTGTGGAATAGGTAGGCAAAAGGTTGAAAGTTGGAATGGGTTGAATCGGTTGAAAAATGTAGAAATTAGAGTAGAAAAACGAAATTTGAGAATTTGGTTGAATTTCAAATTTGGAATTTTTGGGAAGTGGGAAGTTGTGGAATAGGTAGGCAAAAGGTTGAAAGTTGGAATGGGTTGAATCGGTTGAAAAATGTAGAAATTAGAGTAGAAAAAACGAAATTTGAGAATTGGTTGAATTTCAAATTTGGAATTTTTGGGAAGTGGGAAGTTGTGGAATAGGTAGGCAAAAGGTTGAAAGTTGGAATGGGTTGAATCGGTTGAAAAATGTAGAAATGAGAGGTTTGTGAAATGTCGAATGTGCCATTAAGAATGAATGGGGAAAAATTTGTCGGAATTTTGCGAAAACTGAAGATTTTCGGAACGAGAAAAATGGAAGCGCTCATGCCATGAATATTTGGAATACGTCAAAAGTGGAATGGAGTGAATCGGATGAATTATGTGGAAGAAGAAGCTGGACAAGGAATAAAATATAACTAGAATGTGCAATTTCTGGAGAAATTGCGTGTGAAGGCGAAATGTATGAATAACTTCTTCGGGGAATGCTGCCGAATGACGTTGAAACGTGTTGAATTACTTGAGAAATGTAGAATTTTTGGAGAATTTGTGTTGAATTTCAAAATAAAAGATGTGAAGTTTTTGGTAAGTGGGAAGTTGTGGAATAGGTAGAAAAATGATGAACAGTTGAAAGTTGGAATGGGTTGAATCGGTTGAAAAATGTAGAAATGAGAAGGGAAAAAGGAATTGGGTGTGAATTTCAAAATAAAAGATGTGAGGTTTTTGGGAAGTTGTGGAATAGGTAGAAAAATGATGAACAGTTGAAAGTTGGAATGGGTTGAATCGGTTGAAAAATGTAGAAATGAGAAGGGAAAAAGGAATTGGGTGTGAATTTCAAAATAAAAGATGTGAAGTTTTTGGGAAGTTGTGGAATAGGTAGAAAAATGATGAACAGTTGAAAGTTGGAATGGGTTGAATCGGTTGAAAAATGTAGAAATGAGAAGGGAAAAAGGAATTGGGTGTGAATTTCAAAATAAAAGATGTGAAGTTTTTGGGAAGTTGTGGAATAGGTAGAAAAATGATGAACAGTTGAAAGTTGGAATGGGTTGAATCGGTTGAAAAATGTAGAAATGAGAAGGGAAAAAGGAAATATTGGAGAATTGGGTGTGAATTTCAAAATAAAAGATGTGAAGTTTTTGGTAAGTGGGAAGTTGTGGAATAGGTAGGAAAAAGATGAACAGTTGAAAGTTGGAATGGGTTGAATCGGTTGAAAAATGTAGAAATGAGAAGGGAAAAAGGAAATATTGGAGAATTGGGTGTGAATTTCAAAATAAAAGATGTGAAGTTTTTGGTAAGTGGGAAGTTGTGGAATAGGTAGGCAAAAGATGAACAGTTGAAAGTTGGAATGGGTTGAATCGGTTGAAAAATGTAGAAATGAGAGGTGAAAAATGTGAAATGTCGAATGTCCCATTAAGAATGAATGGGGAAAATTTGTCGGAATTTTGGGAATTCTGCGAAAACGGAAAGTTTTCGGAACGAGAAAAATGGAAGCACCCATCACGTGAATATTTGGAATACGTCAAAAGTGGAATGGAGTGAATCGGATGAATTATGTGGAAGAAGAAGCGGGACAAAAAAGTGACGGGAATAAAATAGAATAATAACTAGAATGTGCAATTTCTGGAGAAATTGCGTGTGAAGGCGAAATGTATGAATAACTTCTTCGGGGAATGTAAGTGGGAAGTTGTGGAATAGGTAGGCAAAAGGTTGAAAGTTGGAATGGGTTGAATCGGTTGAAAAATGTAGAAATGAGAAGGGAAAAAGGAATTGGGTGTGAATTTCAAAATAAAAGATGTGAAGTTTTTGGGAAGTTGTGGAATAGGTAGAAAAATGATGAACAGTTGAAAGTTGGAATGGGTTGAATCGGTTGAAAAATGTAGAAATGAGAAGGGAAAAAGGAAATATTGGAGAATTGGGTGTGAATTTCAAAATAAAAGATGTGAAGTTTTTGGTAAGTGGGAAGTTGTGGAATAGGTAGAAAATGATGAACAGTTGAAAGTTGGAATGGGTTGAATCGGTTGAAAAATGTAGAAATGAGAAAGGAAAAAGGAATTGGGTGTGAATTTCAAAATAAAAGATGTGAAGTTTTTGGTAAGTGGGAAGTTGTGGAATAGGTAGGCAAAAGATGAACAGTTGAAAGTTGGAATGGGTTGAATCGGTTGAAAAATGTAGAAATTAGAGTAGAAAAACGGAATTTTAGAGAATTTTGGTTGAATT
This sequence comes from Syngnathus acus, assembly GCF_901709675.1. Lineage (NCBI taxonomy): Eukaryota > Metazoa > Chordata > Actinopteri > Syngnathiformes > Syngnathidae > Syngnathus > Syngnathus acus. The sequence goes on along the minus strand of NC_051088.1, from coordinate 376,550 downwards.
TCAAAATAAAAGATGTGAAGTTTTTGGTAAGTGGGAAGTTGTGGAATAGGTAGGCAAAAGATGAACAGTTGAAAGTTGGAATGGGTTGAATCGGTTGAAAAATGTAGAAATTAGAGTAGAAAAACGGAATTTTAGAGAATTTTGGTTGAATTTCAAAATAAAAGATGTGAAGTTTTTGGTAAGTGGGAAGTTGTGGAATAGGTAGGCAAAAGATGAACAGTTGAAAGTTGGAATGGGTTGAATCGGTTGAAAAATGTAGAAATTAGAGTAGAAAAACGGAATTTTAGAGAATTTTGGTTGAATTTCAAAATAAAAGATGTGAAGTTTTTGGTAAGTGGGAAGTTGTGGAATAGGTAGGCAAAAGGTTGAACAGTTGAAAGTTGGAATGGGTTGAATCGGTTGAAAAATGTAGAAATGAGAGGTGAAAAACGAAATTTTGTGAAATGTCGAATGTTACATTAAGAATGAATGGGGAAAAATTTGTCGGAATTCTGGGAATTTTGCGAAAACGGAAAATTTTCGGAATTAGAAAAATGGAAGCGCTCATGTCGTGAATATTTGGAATACGTGAAAAGTGGAATGGAGTGAATCGGATGAATTTTGTGGAAGAAGAAGCGGGACAAAAAAGTGTGGAGAATAAAAGAGAATAATAATAATAATAATAAAGTAGAATAACATATGTGTGAAGGCCATCGCCTTCACACAATAACTAGAATGTGCAATTTCTGGAGAAATTGCGTGTGAAGGCGAAATGTATGAATAACTTCTTCGGGGAATGCTGCCGAATGACGTTGAAACGTGTTGAATTACTTGAGAAATGTAGAATTTTTGGAGAATTTGTGTTGAATTTCAAAATAAAAGATGTGAAGTTTTTGGTAAGTGGGAAGTTGTGGAATAGGTAGAAAAATGATGAACAGTTGAAAGTTGGAATGGGTTGAATCGGTTGAAAAATGTAGAAATGAGAAGGGAAAAAGGAATTGGGTGTGAATTTCAAAATAAAAGATGTGAGGTTTTTGGGAAGTTGTGGAATAGGTAGAAAAATGATGAACAGTTGAAAGTTGGAATGGGTTGAATCGGTTGAAAAATGTAGAAATGAGAAGGGAAAAAGGAATTGGGTGTGAATTTCAAAATAAAAGATGTGAAGTTTTTGGGAAGTTGTGGAATAGGTAGAAAAATGATGAACAGTTGAAAGTTGGAATGGGTTGAATCGGTTGAAAAATGTAGAAATGAGAAGGGAAAAAGGAATTGGGTGTGAATTTCAAAATAAAAGATGTGAAGTTTTTGGGAAGTTGTGGAATAGGTAGAAAAATGATGAACAGTTGAAAGTTGGAATGGGTTGAATCGGTTGAAAAATGTAGAAATGAGAAGGGAAAAAGGAAATATTGGAGAATTGGGTGTGAATTTCAAAATAAAAGATGTGAAGTTTTTGGTAAGTGGGAAGTTGTGGAATAGGTAGGAAAAAGATGAACAGTTGAAAGTTGGAATGGGTTGAATCGGTTGAAAAATGTAGAAATGAGAAGGGAAAAAGGAAATATTGGGTGTGAATTTCAAAATAAAAGATGTGAAGTTTTTGGTAAGTGGGAAGTTGTGGAATAGGTAGGCAAAAGATGAACAGTTGAAAGTTGGAATGGGTTGAATCGGTTGAAAAATGTAGAAATGAGAGGTGAAAAATGTGAAATGTCGAATGTCCCATTAAGAATGAATGGGGAAAATTTGTCGGAATTTTGGGAATTCTGCGAAAACGGAAAGTTTTCGGAACGAGAAAAATGGAAGCACCCATCACGTGAATATTTGGAATACGTCAAAAGTGGAATGGAGTGAATCGGATGAATTATGTGGAAGAAGAAGCGGGACAAAAAAGTGACGGGAATAAAATAGAATAATAATAATAAACCGAATGGAGTAGAATAACATATGTGTGAAGGCCTTTCGCCTTCACACAATAAACCGAATGGAGTAGAATAACATATGTGTGAAGGCCTTCGCCTTCACACAATAATAATAAAGTGAATGGAGTAGAATAACATATGTGTGAAGGCCTTCGCCTTCACACAATAAAGTGAAAAAAGTAGAATAACATATGTGTGAAGGCCATCGCCTTCACACAATAATAAAGTGAATGGAGTAGAATAACATATGGGTGAAGGCCTTCGCCTTCACACAATGAAGGAAATACTCTAGGCAACACACCAAACATAAGTAATCGATCGAGACAACAAAAATTTGTTGCCGACCATTCGTCGCCGTGCCGCTGCGTAACGGCTACTCGTACCATGCGAGGCAAACTTAAAGGAGCGCATCGGAGCTGTCAATCAAACGACGTGCACACGAAGCAAACCACGATCGGACAAATGGCACAACAGTGGACAGTAGTAACAATGAAATGTATATACTCACTTTGTGTCAAAGACGCACACGATCACAGCAACATACTCAGTCGATACCAGCAACCTTTAATTTACCGCTGCGCACAAGTGAAAATCGGTATATTGTCTAGACCCCGAATATAAGACGACCCCGACTTTTTCAGTCTTATTTCAATGTAAAAAACATCGTCTTATATTCGGGCCAAAACGGTAATACAAAAAGGCAACAAAAATATCTTTATTTGCGGGGATTCTCCCATTGATACGTATATTGAATCCAAATAAGAAACTGTCACGACTCGTCCCCGGTTGTTTTATTATATGTAGGTTGTCATGGTTTCTGTCCGTCTGTGTACTCGGACACAAGTTCCTGTGTCAACTCACAATCAATGTACTGATCACAGTCACCTGCCTCTCGTTACCTGTCTCGTATTTAAGTCCTGTCTGCGTGTCACTCCCCTGTCGGATCATTATTAATGTCACCCTGTCTTTTTGTGTCACGTCTTTGTCGGTCAGTCCTGTTGTTGGTTTTGTTAGTGAGTTATGTCAGTTTACCGAGTCTGTTAGTTTGTTTTCGTCAATAAACCCTGGTCCAAGCTGCACTTGGTCACCCTGCTCCATTCCGATCCTTGACAGAATGATCCGACCATCACAGCGACCAGCGCTTGGACCTTCCTCCATCAGCTCCCGCTGCGACGTCCGTCGTCCGAGCTTGTTCCAGCGCCATGGGCTCCGCGGCCGCCATCGGACTTTGCTCCAGCGACGCCGGACTCGCGGCCGCCATCGGAGTTCCTCCCGGCGCCATCGGCTCCGTGACCGTCATCGGACTCCGCACCCGCGACGCCGGACCCACGGCCGCCATCGGAGTTCCTCCCGGGGCCATCAGACTCGGGGCCGCCAACGGGCTCCACCCCAGCGTCGCACGACCCGCGGGCGTCAGCAGACTTCAAGCCAGCTGCGCCGGACCCGCAATCGTCCATGGCCCCACTGCTGCGGCGCGCGGTGGATCTTGCTGCTGCGGCGCGTGGTGGCTCTTGCTGCTGCCACAGCTCCGCCTTCCGAATGCCGCTGATCGCGGTCCGGACTTTCAAATGCCGCCGATTGCGGCGCTGACTTTCGTATGCCGCCTATTGCGGTTCTGTTTCCCCGAGTTTCCGCCGAGTGCGGTTCTATTTCCCAGAGTTTCCGCCGAATGCGGTTCTGTTTCCCCGGGTTTCCGCCGAGTGCGGTTCTGTTTCCCCGGGTTTCCACCGAGTGCGGTTCTGTTTCCCCGAGTTTCCGCTGAGTGCGGTTCTGTCCCCGAGTTTCCGCCGAGTGCGGTTCTGTCCCCGAGTTTCCGCCGAGTGCGGTTCTGTTCCCGTCGAGCGCGGTTCAGACTCCATTCCACTTTTGACGTATTCCAAATATTCACGAGATGAGCGCTTGTATTTTTCTCGTTCCGAAAACTTTCCCTTTTCGCAAAATTCGCAAAATTCCGACAAATATTTCCCCATTCATTCTTAATGGCACATTCGACATTTCACATTTACGTCGTTCCAATTTGAAATCCACATCATTCAGCACATTTGAATCACATTCGGAAAGATTCTCGACATTCCCAAAATTGCCAAATTCAAAAATTTCACGTTTTCACGTTTAAAATTTCGACAAAATTTCATTTTTCACCTCTAATTTCTACATTTTTCAACCGATTCAACCCATTCCAACTTTCAACTGTTCATCTTTTGCCTACCTATTCCACAACTTCTCACCTACCAAAAATTCCAAATTTGAAATTCAACCAAATTCTCCAAAATTTCGTTTTTCTACTCTAACTTCTACGTTTTTCAACCGATTCAACCCATTCCAACTTTCAACTGTTCATCTTTTGCCTACCTACTATGTATTCCACAGCTTCATCTTTTTTCTACCTATTCCACGACTTCCCACTTACAAAAAATTCCAAATTTTCAAATTTGAAATTCAACCAAATTCTCCAAGATTTCGTTTTTCTACTCTAATTTCTACATTTTCCAACCGATTCAACCCATTCCAACTTTCAACTGTTCATCTTTTGCCTACCTACTATGTATTCCACAGCTTCCCACTTACCAAAAATTCCAAATTTGAAATTCAACCAAATTCTCCAAAATTTCGTTTTTCTACTCTAATTTCTACATTTTTCAACCGATTCAACCCATTCCAACTTTCAACTGTTCATCTTTTGCCTACCTATTCCACAACTTCCCACTTACCAAAAATGACAAGTTTTCAATTTTGAAATTCACCACAAATTCTCCAAATTTTCTACATTTCTCAAGTAATTCAACACGTTTCAACATCATTCGGCAGCATTCCCCAAGAAGTTATTCATAGTCTTCGCCTTCACACGCAATTTCTCCAGAAATTGCAAATTCTAGTTTCTACATGTTTTAACCGATTCAACCCGTTCCAATTTAACTGTTCCTCTTTTGCCTACCTATTCAACAAATTCACACTTCCCAAATATTCCACATTTTCAATTTTGAAATTCACACCAAATTTTCCAAAATTTCGTTTTTCCCTTCTAATTTCTACATTTTTCAACCAATTCAACCTGTTCCAACTTTAAACATCATTCTGCAGCATTCCCCAAATATCTCTTAAACCTTCACACGCAATTTCTCCAGGAATTGCATTTTCTAGTTATTATTATTATTAATTTATTGGCACCCGATGAACCAATCAGAGGACATTATGTTTTACGTAGTTCGGGGCGGTAGACCAATCAGAGGACTGGGCGTGACATGTAGAGCATAGGTGTGAAACTCATGGGCAGATACGGCCCGCCACATCATTTTATGTGGCCCACGATGACAAATTTTTGCATCGACTTTGTCATTTACTCATATTACAAATTGTCTTCATTTTTTAAAAATTTAGCTATTGCCATCAATTGTGATTACCATTCATCTTTTTAACCTATTTGAACAATTTCTACTAATCTCTGATTTCAAAACTAGTTATTCATCAGATTGTTGTGTAGCCTTTACCGTATGTATATAGACGACGTTGACAATCATAATGGCCCTCCGAGGGAAACTATGACAACAATGCGGCCCGTGACAAAAAAGAGTTTGACACCCCTTATGTAGAGGAATATGTGCCTCCGTCACCATTGGTAAATAATACTAGCGTCCGTGCAAAGTACGTACCTCCGTCGCCATTGATAAATAAATGCTACCGTTTGTACAAGTCTGTAAAGTTGTTTTGTGTGGCTTCCGCCACACAGAGACGTAATTAACAGGCGTAATATGTAGACCCGATGAACCAATCAGAGGACACTACGTTTTACATAGATCGGGGCGGTAAACCGATCAGAGGACTTTACGTACCTCCGCCGCTTCCTGGAAAGCCGGGATCATTGCCGAAGAGCAACGTGACAACGACGAGACTGACGAGAGAAATTGGCATGTCAGATGGCGAACTTGCCCAACAGTTTAATTTGGATACAGAAGATGAGGACTTGGACGGATTTGCGTATGAATATCGATCAACAATAATGTACGTAAGTACAGTAGAGTACATGGTTAAACAGTAGAATAAAGTACAACCGAACTCACTTTCTTGCTCCTGTGACGTTTTTTTTTTGTTTACCGTAAATCATGGCATGCATGCGCCCAGTAATGTAGTGCGCCCTATGTGTGGATTAAATACAAAATAGTCCCCGTAATTTAGTAGGTGTCTTTTAACCCAAAGCGCCTTATGATCCCGAAAATACGGTACTAGTTAATATTTACTTGAAGAGTGTTTAAGCCTTCATGATGCTTAAAACACGAAACACGATTGCTGTGGCAATGCAGCGTTCCCCAAGAAAACAATGCTTTGTTTGAAGCTCTAAACATGCAAAAAAAACTCATGAAACTTTCACACACAACAGGGCACGCCCCTAAAGCGGCCTTCTACCTTTCACCTCAATCTATGAAAACTTGGTGGTATGTAGTATAACAGCCGATCACCTACAAATCATTTTCATGCATCCATTCATCTTCTGCCACTTATCCTGAGTTGGGTCACGGGGGCAGCAGCTTTAGAAGCCCAGACTTTCTTCTTCCCTGCCACTTTTTCAGGCTCATTCCGGGGGATCCTTTGACGTTCAGTATGTCACACACTGGAGAGACTATGTCTCTCAGATGTCCTGGGTCATACCCAGGGTTTCCTGCCAGTGTGACATTCCCAGAACACGTCCCCTAGGAGGTGTCCAGGAAGCATCCTCATGAGATGCCCGAGCCACCTCATCTGGCTCCTCTAAACTTGAAGCAGTCAATCCGAGTCTCTCACAGAGGACCGAGCTTCTCACCCTAGAAAGCATCTTTTTTAGCCATTTTGATTCACTTTTATTTCTTCACCACATCATTGATCATTATTACATGTACATAAATCATGACATTTTATTAGCATGAAGAAAAGGGTCCCCGAGTGAAGCTAAGTATAAGCTTATATAAGGGGCCCAGACAGACAGACGGACGAACGCACAGACAGACACTCATCATACACACATACACACTCTCAACCCAGCTAACTATGGAAATACGAATTTAAATATCCATCCATCCATCCATCCATCCATCTTCTTCCGCTTATCCGGGGTCGGGTCGCGGGGGCAGCAGCTTTAGGAGGGACTCCCAGACTTCCCTCTCCACTTCATCCAGCTCATCCCGGGGGATCCCAAGGCGTTCCCAGGCCAGCTGAGAGACATAGTCTCTCCAGCGCATCCTGGGTCGTCCCCGGGGTCTCCTACCGGTAGGACATGCCCGGAACACCTCTCCAGGGAGGCGTCCAGGAGGCATCCTGATGAGATGCCCGAGCCACCTCATCTGGCTCCTCTCAACGTGGAGGAGCAGCGGCTCTACTCTGAGTCTCTCCCGGATGACCGAGCTTCTCGCCTTATCTCTAAGGGAGAGCCCGGACACCCTGCAGAGGAAACTCATTTTGGCCGCTTGTATCCTGGATCTCGTTCTTTCGGTCACGACCCATAGCTCGTGACCATAGGTGAGGGTAGGAGCATAGATTGACCGGTAAATCGAGAGCTTTGCCTTTTGGCTCAGCTCTCTTCACCACGAATTTAAATATAGATTTGTAAAAGATGGCTAAAAAGATGTTTTTTAAAATTGGAGATAGACGGAATGACCTTTAGGACTTCATCCATACTGTTCCAAATCTGAGGTCCTCTACTTGCCACACTCATACTGGTGCGCACACATCTGCAGTATTTTCCTAGGATCTGTGTTTTACCTCGCGTCTGATGGGAATGCTGGAGTCTAGTGATGGGGATAAGACTGCACAGTATGTGGTTTCTCTTGTTCACAACCTGAAACATGACACATGTATTCTGAAATTCAATCAGCTCAGGTAGTCTTAATAACTCAAAATGGTGGAAGAGAGGGAGGGATAGAGAATTAAACTCAGACCAAGACAGAGCCCTAATGACTTTCTTTTGTAGAGAGTGAAGTTTTTTAAGGTGACTAGAGAAGGTGTTGCCCCATATAACATTGCAATAGTTGAGGTGAGGTTCAAATAGAGTTTTATATAAAATCAGGAGTATTGACTGAGGAAGGAAATGTCTGACTTTGTAAAATAAATCCACATATTTTGATAATTTGGATACAAGGTGATCTATGTGACATTTAAAATTGAGCGAGTCATCTATGAAGACCCCCAGGAATTTTGTAGCATTGACTCCTTTAATTTCTTCCCCATTAATGACAATTTGGCAGTGATTTATGTTTTTAAAATGTTTATTTAAATTAAAAATCATGTAATAAGTTTTACTAGTATTTAAAGACAATTTATTGCATTTGAACCAATTAGCCACTTTAGTTAGTTCTGTATTTCCAGAATCTTGCAAAATTTCAAGACTTTTGTGTGATGCAAATAAGTTAGTATCGTCAGCAAAGATAATTTTGTGAAAGATTGTGGAGGAATTTACAAAATCATTTATGTATAAAATAAATAAGATTGGCCCCAAAATGGATCCCTGGGGGACACCACAGGCTGTAGGCTTGCAAGAAGAGTTATTGTACATGACATTAACATATTGTTCTCTGTTGTCCAAGTAACTTCTGAACCAATCCAATGCAATACCTCTTATACCATAATGTTGTAATTTATGTAGTAAAATATCAAAATTAATGGTATCAAAAGCCTTTGATGAGTCCAAGAAAATATCAATACCACATTTCCCCTCCTCAAAGCAGTCATTAATTTTTTCGATAAGATCAATCATTGCCATAGATGTCGTACTCTTTTTTCTGAAACCATACTGGGAAGGAACAAGAATATTCAGCATGTCTAGGTACCCACTTAGTCTATTATACACAACCTTCCCCATCACTTTAGAAAAAACTGATAAAATAGAAATCGGTCGGTAGTTGCTCAGGTCATTTTTATCTCCTGTTTTAAAAATTGGGATGACCTTGGATATTTTTAACTTTTTGGGTACAGTCCCAGTAAGCAGGGAAAGATTAATACAATGGGCCAAAGGCTCTACAATAATGCGCAATGGCTTTTACCATTTTGCTAGATAGTCCATCAACCCCAACAGTATATGAACTCCTTAAATTAGAGATTAACTTAAAAAGTTCAGTACCATCAGTAGGTGCCATATAAAAGGAATGAGCGTAATTACCAGTGAGAAACTGTTTAAAGGATAATCCTCGTGGTTGGCTAATTTTCTTACTGAGGTTTAGACCTATTGAGGTGAAATACCAAAGACTATAAAAATGGGACCCATTGCCTCCCTGCTTGGCACTCAGCATTAAAGGGTTGGAATTGGGGGGTTAGATCACCAACTGATTCCCGAGCGCGGCGCCGCTGCTGCTCACTGCTCCCCTCTCCCCCAGGGGATGGATTAAAATCACACGGGGATGGGTTAAATGCAGAGGACAAATTTCACCACACCCAGGTGTGTGTGTGACGATCATTGGGACTTTAATCTTTTTAATCTTTAAAATAGCCATTGTAATTTCGTGCTAGATTGGCAGTGGCGTATTCAATATCGGGGAACGTAGTAATTCTTTGCCTCCTGTTTAAGACTTCATCTAGCACCCTCCAGGTCTCTTTGCTGTCCCCCTTCGATGCCGGTAAGAGCTGTATGTAGTGTTGTTTTTTGCTTTTCCTTATGATGTGTGTAAGTTTATTTTTATAGGAGATATATTTGTCTTTATTGACTAGTTGGATTTTTCAAGTAGTGTTTGTACAGACTATTTTTACGTCTGATGGATTTTAGGATTCCCTGTGTTCTCCAGGGGCTCTGGAGGGTAGTACTGCACTTTATAATCTTCTCAGGAATGGTGAGGCTCACCGAATCTTGAATAGTCTCGAGTAAACGGTCAAATGCTACATTCGAAGTCCTAGAAGAGTAAACTGGAGCCCAGGACTTAGTTTGTAAATGTACAGCAAGACGTTGTAATGTTGTTACATTTACAATTTTAGTATTTATTCTCGTGATTGGAGGTGAAGACCGCTTACCTGAGCCCCAAAATAATATAATGGGAAAATGATCTGTAATATCAGTCTGTAAAATTCCTGTTGCCAATTTAGTAGTTTGTATGTTTGTTATAAAAATATCAATGATTGTTTTTGATGACTTGGTCACACGAGTGAAGCGATTAATAGTGGGGAAGAAAGAGGAGGAGTGAATAGTGTTAATAAAGTCTTGTTTATCTCCATCTTCCTTGGATATATCAATGTTGAAATCACCACGGAGGATGCAGTCTTTTTTCAGATTGTTTACTTTGTGCAAGAGATCATTCAACTTGGAACAAAAGGTATTTAAAGGAGAGTCTGGAGGGCGATAACACCAAGCACTACACATTTTTCATTCTTCCTGATCTCTAGAAAAATGGACTCACAATGTTCATCTTCCAAGGTGAGATCACACATTTTTACTTGAAGTGTATTTTTAACATAGACAAACCCCTCCACCTGTCCTATTGAGTCTGTTCTTAATAGTATGTAAATTTTATCCTTCAATGTTAACCAGTTCCACACACGCATGGTTATTTAACCAAGTTTCACTGCAGCCAACGACATTGAAATGGAAATTAGTAGTAGACAATAAGGAAATTAAGTCAGGATGATGTTTGTTTAAGCTCCTAATGTTAATGTGTAACATTGAGTGGTGGTAGGAATAATTTACTGACTTTAGATCGTCAAGCTCGAGAATGCTACAGGTAATATCATCACCCGAATGATCTCCAAAAATATTTAAATCATCAAAACCCATTAATTTGAGCAGTTTGTATTGCCAATGCAGTATGGTTAGCTGGAGTCACACAACACACCCATTTACACACACTTAACACACACGTGAAAACACAGTCATATTATGGCTGCATATTGTAGCACACTGCGGTCTTCGCAATTAGTCCATAAATGTCCTTTAGAGAAAAAAAAGAAGAGAGAGAAAAGCAAAGAGATAAAAAGAGAAAGGACGAGAAATGCAAACCATCCTGAGAAGTTTCTCAATTCCGCTTTCCGCCTGGCATTATATAAATAAAAATAAAACACAGGTAAATCTAGCCTCCTGTTTGTCTGTTGGAGCAAAACTTACATATAGCTCAGGAGGGAAAAAATACAAATAATAATAATAATAAAAAAAAATATATAAATAAATAAAAATATAGGCACTTGGACATAGCCGTATAAGCAGAAAACAAATCAGGGCATTCCCATGACACATAACATTAGTTCCTCAAAACAAAAATTTACAACATTAATGTCCATTTCAAGGCGTTGTATCCACAGTTCATGCATTCAAGGAATAAAATGAAATAGAGAATAGAGAATGGGTTACCTTGACCCAGGCACCCATATAGAAGAAAGTGCGGCCAGGTGGGCAGATGAGTCATAGAAGATGGAAGAAACTCTACTCCGTAGGGAAACATTCGTGATCTTGTTATCTCTACGTCGCTGATGACAGGGAGGCAATGACGTTCACCACCTCAGTCTCCAAGGCCGGCTCGTTCACTCTATCTGACTTCGACCAGCTCGCTTGATTTTGTTGTCTCGTCGTCATCGATGGCGAGGAAGCGATGTAATTCTCTGCCTCAGCTACCGAAGCCAGGTCTTTCATTTTCCCCGACTTGAGCTTGATGTGCAACCTGGCTGGGTAGCTAAGACCACGCTTTAATCCCCTCGCATCCAGTTCCGACATGACTTCCTTGTACTTTTTTCGCTGTTCCACTACCTCAAAAATAAGGATCGGATGATTCATGAACTGTAGCTTGCCTCTGTTGGCCCGGGCATACCGGACTATCTTGTCCTTTACCTAGTATTTAAAGAGACGAATGATTACCGGTCTTGGGCGTCCATCAGATGGGGGTTTCTTAGCCAGGGATCTGTGTGCTCTTTCGCATTCCACGGGAGACTCGAGAACATCTTTGAACACCTCGTCAATTATTCTGGTGAAGAAGGCCATCGGATTGGGTCCTTCAATGCTTTCTGGTAACCCGATGACCCTGATTTTATTTCTGCGACTCAGAGATTCAAGATCTATTAGTTTTTTAGCCAATTTTTCGTTTATGGCCTCCAACTTGGCAATAGCCTCCTCGGTAGCCCTCAGCCGTAGATCTCGTGCGTCCCCCTCACGCTTGAGTGACTCCACTCTCTCTTCTTGATCTTCCACAGTCCTTATGACCCAGTCGAGCTTGTTCTCAAGAGCTGACAGGGTTTGCTCGAAATCAGTAGAGATTGCAGTTCGGTGAGACTCAAGCAGATTAGTGAGAGATGCCATGGAGACTTCCGGGTTTGGTTCAGTCGGCTGTCCTTTTTTCAGTGGCATGCTTAAAATGCGCTGTCGTTTATAATTGATCAAAAAAAAAAATCCGGCTGTTCCGAAGAAGAGAGAGGAAAAAAAGGTTATAGGAGAGAGTCTGGCTTTTCGTGTTTGGTTTAAGAAAAGTAAAAAATCATTGCGGGAGCGAAGACGCAGCTTACTTCTCACATACCGGATGTAACTCTTTTAATTTTCTAAATAAGAAGTTCACAACTTTTTTTTTCTAATTGGACCCATTTTGGCCTTTTATAGAGGTTACATATTAAAGAGGTCCTAGAAATCTTATCAATTTGTCTTGAAACTGGGTGCTTCATCCCTAGATGTTGATTGTGGTAACTTTACCCAGGAAAAGATCCATGCAAGTTGCTTGATTTCCCCCAAACTTTTATTCCGCACTCATCTTATACACAATGCAACCTCATGTCAGTCACAAACACCTGGTGACATGCCCTAATAATACTAATAATACAGCCCTGTAACTAGTGCGAACTGAACTATATAAACCCCCTGAGCAGTAATTAGGCACACGACCATTTTTTGATAATACAAACAATACATTTTATTTATTTTATATATAACATTGGAGAGAGTAGTTTCTAGTTATTGAGAAAATAGCACGTTTGTTTAAAAATGATTTTGAAATTCCTTCAAAAGTAATCTCTATTTTCATTTCCCAGCAGCTTAACAGTAAAAATCTTTGTATAAGTTCATAAAAATAAGAGATAAGTACACAAAGTGCCTCGTATTTAAGCACTCTAGTAGTGCAGCTGACAGAGTAACATAGAACATATTAGTAACCTGCCTTTACCCGGATTTTCTGATCTCTAACGTTTCCCAAACGAATTCCATGGCAACCAATACAAATAGAAAATCGCCATAATGCAAAGTGCTAATGGCCTTCACACATATGTTATTCTACACCAGGGGTCACCAACCTTTCTTAAACCGAGAGCTACTTCCTGGGTACTGATTAAGGCAAAGGGCTACCAGTTTGACACACACTTCTGAAATAGCCAATAGCTCAATTTAGCTTTCACTATGTGTTATTATTGTCATTTCCAGTTCACATGTAAGTGTGATTTTAACAAGAATAGCAAAAATGCAGTCAAACCTCGGTTTTCGACCACAATCCGTTCCAGAAGGCGGTTCGAGAAGCGAATCGGTCCAATTCCGAATCTATTTTTCCCATTACAAATAATGGAAAAAATTTTAGTTCCAAGACTTTTTCTTTTTTTTTTTTTTAGAATTTTTTCTTTTGCGCATTTTTGTCCGAACGCGCAACTGTAGCGCGTCGCCCACCGCGCAACTGCACCGCGCTGGTCGCTTTATTGTGACAGAGCCGTCGCTGAAATTTAGAAAATATTTTTAAAGTCTTGATGTACTTTCCAGAATTTAAGTGGACCCAAGTGCGCAGGGAGCTTAATTTTGTCCGATCGCGCAACTGCAGCGCACCGCCGAACGCGCAACCGTAGCGCGTCGCCGATCGCGCAACTGCACCACGCTGGTCGCATTATTGTGACAGAGCCGTCGCTGAAATTTAGAAAAAAATTTTAAAGTCCTGATGTACTTTCCAAAATTTAAGTGGACCTCAGTGTGCAAGGAGCTTAATTTGGTCCGATCGCGCAACCGCAGCGCGCCGGGCGCTCACTGTCGCATTGCTTTAAGAGCGTCTTTGTGTTTTAGCATGGCTTTACTGCTCCCACTTGCTTTCTTTGGAGGCATGGTTAGGGGTTAATACAATCCTCAAAGTAACGAAAATACAATAACTACGGAGTCAGTTGGCATCCGGGCCGCGCGGTCGGGTTTTCTCGGGTACTCCCGGCTCATTTCGTGGGGTTCGACCTCCGAATTGTGTTCAACAAACGAAGCAAAAAAAATCTCGAATTTTTTGTTGGAATTCTGATTTGTTCGAGAACCGGAACATTCGGAAACCGAGGTTTGACTGTAAAATAAATAGATGCAGCTCACTGACAAGTGCCGCTATTTGAGCTAATTTTAGAACAGTCCTGCGGGCGACTCATGCGGTCATCACGGGCGACCTGGTGCCCGCGGGCACCGTGTTGGTGACCCCTGTTCTACACCATTCACTTTATTGTTAAGGCAAATGGCTTTCACATGTTATGCCTGTCCTTTATTATTGTGTGAAGGTAAATGGCCTTCACATGTTATTCGTTTTCTTGTGTGAAGGCAAATGGCCTTCACACATATGTTATTCCTTTACTTTATTTTATTGTGTGAAGCTGAATGCACAGGATCCCGTTGACGAGTATTCTCGTCAACCTATTTTTATTTTATTAATGGGTAGATATGACTCCCGGCCATCTCCCCACTTAAAATCAAGTCCATTGAGGATTGTAGCGGTTTACTCTGATGACTTGATGGCAGAGTTGTTCTTGCTGGCTCGTAGAGCGGTGACGTAAACTGTAAGCCCATCCCACATGGGGGAACAATGAAGAATGTAGTAGAGTTATGGAGGAAGAAGTCCAAGAGTGAGAGAAAATGGTGAAACGGAACCGATCGGCTTTCAAGTAGCTTAAAATTGAGCAAACTATTGCTCTTCGTGATAGCGGTAGAGCAAAACGATGGGGCGAATTTAGAGGAGATGGCTGTGAGCATGTGACAGACATGGAAGTCTGCACCGCCGGCTCAGTCATACACGTAACGTAGTGTGTGCTTTGTGCCACAGGTCGAATGAATCGCCGTCATCTGGCGAGTATTCTGATGCGGGATAGAGTGATGCACAAATACATCTCTTCTAAATAGCAAAAGATGCACACGCATTTTGAGCACCCACGCAAATATATCTGTAAATGGTCCAAAATCTGTAAATAGGTTGTCAAATGTAAATATGTTGCTGTTTGCGCACGTTATCAAATCTGTAAATAATTTTTTTTGCCATCTAAAGCACATTTTCATTATTTTTTTTCATGTTTTATAGAAGAGAAGGGCCGTTGAGATGTTTGAGATGTCAAAAAAACCCAAAATATTGGTGTCAAACTCACAGTTGTGCAGAAAATACCGTATTTTCCGTACTATAAGTCACAGTTTTTTTCATAGTTTGGCCAGGGGTGCGACTTATACTCAAGAGCGACTTATTTGTGAAATTATTAACAAATTATTACCGTATTGGCCCGAATATAAGATGGTGTTTTTTGCTTTGAAATAAGTGGGGGTCGTCTTACATTCGGGGTCTAGACATTATACCCAACGCTAGATGGCGCCAGATATCTTAAAGTGAATGCTGAACTTAACTCCCCAGGCCAAAGCGAACCCCTGTCACGAAGAATAAAAAATAAAAATAACGGTAGCACAAAGAAGAAAAATAAAAAATAGCGGTAAGAAAGAAAAGAGAAGAAAATAAGATTAGAGATAACAGAAAATGGAGAAACGTAGCGACAATCTGGAGAAAAGTAGGTCGAAGATCGGCCAGGTTAACCGGCAGGTGAGGAGAAGTTATAATGCAAGATGATGGTGATAAATGAGGCAGAGTCTTCGAACAATTGCAAAGCGGCTGTGAAATATGGTGTCACAGAGTGTAATGTACGGAGATGGAGAGCTCAAAAAGATCGCCTAAAAAATGCTCACAATCAGAAAAAAGCTTTCCATGGTCCTCAGAGCGGCCGCTTTCAAGAGCTCGACAGGATCATTTGTTTCAGATGTACTGTAATTATTTTCTGTATAAAAATTAAATTTGGTGTTCAAAAAGTCTTTTTTCAAACTTGAGTCTTGAAAAAGAGTGGGTCGTTTTATAATCAAGGTTGTCTTATATACGGGCCAAAACAGTATATCATTTCACATGTTATTTGAACACTATACCGCAAGAGGGCGCTCTAGGCTTAAGGAATAATTGGAACTGCAACTGACTATGAGTCTGATGTAAGCCATGTAGAAGAGGAACTGCAGCATCTTCTACCTTGGGAGTTAACAGAATTGTTTAAAAGTGACATAGAGGGTGAAGATTTCATTGGATTTAGTGATTTGGAGTGACACGCATAGTTTGGTAAACTTGTTAGCATGGTATTTATGCTACTGTTATCTGAATAACTCCTAATATGTTACGTTCTCAGTTCATTGTTTATGTGTCATGCAGTGTTCCCTCTAATTTTTCAAGTGTCTGTGCAAACACACAAGCTCCCTGTGCACACTGTGGACCACTGTGTGCAACACCAGATTAAATAATAAATAAATAAATCGGGGTCGGATTTTGTTTCGTGTGACAGCTCGTTCCTTTTCTGTCTGTCTTTTGCGCTCTCTCGCAATAATGTACTGATCCCCTGTCCCATCTTGAGTCTTTGTACAATTCCAATAGTTTTTAAATTACATTTCTGCTGAATGTGACGCTTGAGGTAGTCCAACTTCCATTTCTTCCATATTTTTCCCTCCGTAAACTCGCCCGCCACTTGGGCTTCACTGCATGTTTTGCAGAGGAGACCTTTCTCATTCAAAAAAGAGAAAATCTCACCCAGTTTCACCGTTTCCTCTTGTACTTGCACACACTCCGACAGTCATTCAATCTTTAAAGAACTGCCACATCTCTTAATTATTTTTGGCTTGGCGAGTGGATGTGTTGCTGCTCATTTGTTTCGCCATGATTAGCTAATTTAGCATTTGCATCACTTGACTCCGCCGCACTGTCGTTAGCTAGCTAACCTGCGCAGCATGGATGGGCAGGACACATGTTCAGGCACTGTCAATCCTATGATTGATTGGCTATGTAGCGTAAGTGAACCATATCATATCATTGGCTGGACACCTGTCAATTACTGATTTACACTACAAAAAGGCACAGAAAGAAACTCATTCATCCACTTAATTAGATTAGATTACGTTTGACATTTGATATTAATCAATCAGTTTATGCTGCTTTATGCATGGAGTTTCTTGTGCGCAGAGACTGCACGACTAGTGCGCAATTGAGCAGCTGCGCATCTTAAGAGGGAACACTGGTGTCATGTAACATTAGCATACTGTAAAATTATTCAGCCTGTTGTTGCCTCTACAGTGATCCCTCGCTACTTCGCGTTTTGTTTATCGCTACATCGCGGATTTTTTTTTTCCAAATGAAAAAAACATTTAAAAGTCAACATAAAACTTCAAAATTAATGAAACGTGTCTAACCTTTAGGACAATGTATATTGCTCCAAATGTTCGTTTACATTCCTTTAGAAGTCCATTTTTGCGTGTTAGCACGATCGCGAATTAGCATCTTTCCGCTAACTCGTTAGCCTGACCAGTACTTCTTGTTGGTGACGTACTTCGCGGATTTCACTTATCGCCGGTGGTTTTTGGAACCAAATATTCGCGATAAACGAGGGATTACTGTATTCTATTTTAATTGTAATTTGCCTTTCAAGATGGCATGTCTATTCTTGGTGTTGGATTTTATCAAATACATTTCCCCCAAAATGCAACTTATACTCCAGTGCCACTTATATATGTCTTTTTCATCTTTATTATGCATTTTATGGCTGGTGCGACTTGTACTCTTAAGCGATTTATGATCAGGAAAATACAGTACGTCTTTCCAAAAAAAACCTACTTTTCTCCTTGATTTGTCTGATTGCTGATTTGAGTGAAACCAAGCTATTTTCAAATGGTGATAACTAAAGAACGGTATGAGTTAGAATCATACTTTTTTTCTAATTAAAGATGAGGGTCCAATCTTTCATTTGGTACTGCTCGTGTATATAAAGCCATAGCACACAATATTCTGTAGGCATTACAAAATGAGTGAAAATGCTCGAAATCGGCTGGGATTTTAGGGGTTATTGTAATTAGTAAATTATTAGTTAATTATTGTGTGAAGGCCATTCGCCTTCACACATTCCTGTACTTTGTGTGAAAGCTAATGATCTTCACGTTATTCTTTTCCTTTATTATTGTGTGAAGAATAATGGCCTTCACATATGTGCTTCCACACCATTCATCCATCCATCGATTTTCTATACCGCTTGTCCCTACGGAGCCTATCCCAGCAGTCATCGGGCAGTAGGCGGGGGACACCCTGAACTGGTTGCCAGCCAATCGCAGGGCACACAGAGAAAACAACCATTCGTGGCCGGAGAAAACCCACGCGGGCACGGGGAGAACATGCAAACTCCACACAGGGAGGGCTGGAGGTGGAATCGAACCCACGCCCTCCTGTGAGGCGGACTTGCTAACCAGTGCCCCACTGAGCCGCCTCCACACCATTCACTTTATTATTGAATCCATCCATCCATCCATCCATCCATCCATCCATCCATTTTCTTTACCGCTGGTCCCCACGGGGGTCGCGGGCGTGCTGGAGCCTATCCCAGCGGTCATCAGGCAGTATGATGATGATAGAACTTTATTCATCCCAGAGCGGGGAAATTTACTTGTCACAGCAGCGCATACGAGTGCAAGAATACAAGTGCCAAAATTTCAAAAAGGGTAAATAACAGACAAGGACAAATACAAGTGCTGCTAGTAGAGACGAGAAACAGTTTTATCAGGTGCCATGCATGTTGTAAAGTCTGACAGCAGAGGGAATGAAGGACCTGTGGAACCGTTCCTTCCTACACCGTGGGTGTAAAAGTTTGCCGCTAAAGGAGCTGCTCAGGGACCGCACAATGCCATGGAGGGGCTGAGAGGTGTTGTCCATGATAGATAGCTCCTGAAGTATGCAGACGACACCACTCTCATCGGACTGATCCAGGACGGTGATGAGACTGCGTACAGACAGGAGGTGGAGCGGCTGGTTCACTGGTGCAACCAAAACCATCTGGAGCTGAACCCGCTCAAGACCGTGGAGATGACAGTGGATTTCAGGCGAGACCCTTCACCACTTTCACCCCTCACTATCCGCAGTAATACTATTCTCTCCACAGACACCTTCAAGTTCCTGGGAACCACAATCTCTCGGGACCTGAAATGGACCGGCCACATAGACTCTGTCCGGAAGAAGGCCCAGCAGAGGCTGTACTTCCTGAGACAGCTCAAGAAGTTCAACCTGCCGCGAGAGCTTCTGAAGACCTTCTACACTGCCATCATCCAGTCTGTCCTCTGCACCTCCATCACTGTCTGGTTTGGATCAGCCTCCAAACAAGACAAGCACAGACTGCAACGGACAATCAGGACTGCAGAAAAGATCATTGGAATCAACCTCCCATCTATCCAAGACTTGTACCTGTCCAGGACCAGGAAACGTGCAAGGAACATCTCTACAGACCCTTCTCACCCAGGCTGCAGTCTGTTGAACTACTCCCCTCCGGACGGCGTTATAGAGCTCGGTACGCCAAAACCAGCAGACACCGAGACAGCTTCTTCCCCCAGGCTGTTGCTCTGATGAACTCACACCACTCATAGAGTCTCAGAGGCATTACTGTGCAATAACATCCTGCTCTTCACACCTTTTGAATTTGTCTACACTGTTTTTGCCATTATTCACATGTCCTGAGTGTTGTTAGTCACCTATATGTTGAACAGAGGGTGTGTTTTACCGAAGTCAAATTCCTTGTTTGGCACGCTCAAACATGGCGAATAAAAACTCTTGAATCTTGAATCTTGAATTTAAGCTTAATCAACGTCCTCTTCTCACCCACAACCTCAATGGAGTCCAGGTTGTGGTTGTGGGTGAGAGGAGGACGTTGATTAAGCTTAAATCCGTAGGCGGGGGACACCCTGAACCGGTTGCCAGCCGATCTCACTTTATTATTATTGTTTATTAATATAACTACTTTATTTATTATATATGCATATATGTTATTCTACACCATTCACATTCTTCTATTCTTACATTTTTTAGGCATTTAATTTCTTCAACATTTTTCCACCGATTCTCACCGTTATACCTTCAACGTACAGTCAAGCCTCGGTTTTCGACCACAATCCGTTCCAGAAGGAGGTTCGAGAAGCGAATCGGTCGAATTCTGAATCTATCTTTCCCATTACAAATAATGGAAAAAAATTTAATCCGTTCCAAGACAAAAAAAACATTTTTTAAGCATTTTTTCAATTGCGCATTTTTGTCCGATCGCGCAACTGCAGCGCACCGCCAAACACGCAACCGTAGCCCGTCGCCGACCGCGCAACTGCACCGCGCTGGTCGCATTATTGTGACAGAGCCGTCGCTGAAATTTAGAAAATATTTTTAAAGTCCAAAATTTAAGTGGACCTAAGTGCGGAAGGAGCTTAATTTTGTCATATCGCGCAACTGCAGCGCACCGCCGAATGCGCAACCGTAGCGCGCCGCCAAACGCGCAACTGCACCGCGCTGGTCGCATTATTGTGACAGGCTGAAATTTAGAAAATATTTTTAAAGTCCTGATGTACTTTCCAAAATTTAAGTGGACCTCATTGCGCAGGGAGCTTAATTTTGTCCGATCGCGCAACCGCAGCGTGCCGGGCGCTCACTGTCACATTGCTTAGAGAGCGTCTTTGTGTTTTAGGATGGCTTTACTGCTCCCACTTGCTTTCTTTGGAGGCATGATTAGGGGTTAATACAATCCTCAAAGTAACGGAAATACAATAACAACGGAGTCAGTCGGCATCCGGGCCGCGCGGTCGGGTTTTCCTCATGTCCTCCCGGCTCATCTCGCAGGTTCAACTTCCGAATTTTGGTCGACAACCGAAGCAAAAAATCTCTATTTTTTTGTTCGAAATCCGATTTGTTCGAGAACCGGGACGTTCGAAAACCGAGGCTTGACTGTATTCCAAAAATATCACGCGAGGGGCGCTTTCATTTTTTTCATTCCAAATATTTACACTTTTGCCAAAATTCATAAAATTCCAGCCAAAATGTCACCATTCATTCTTAACAGCACATTCATCATTTTCATTTACGCTATTCCCATTTGCACAAAGTTGAGAACGTGTCGTGAGTGCACAATAGTAGCGAAGAAAACATTCTCAGCAGGGTTCGTGTAAGGTCACAAAAATTTGCCAAACAATCACCATACATGTACTTTCCTTGTCGGAAGACAAAAACAAACTTTTAGGAAAATGTTTGGTGAACGTTTTGCGACTTTGAACAACCCTAACAAATCTTGACGTGAACGTGCATTTTCCTACATTCGCCAGCAGTTGCAAATGTTCACCCGTCAGTGGACTGGGGGCTTAAATGTGAAGGGTCTAGTTGGACCTTGTGTCCAGCGAGATTATGTGATTTGTGGGAGATGTTCCTTACCTGCTTAAGGATGTTCTGTTCCCTCATTAGCTTCTGCCTCTCGCGATTGGCTTTGGTCATAGTGACGTCCAATATTGGTTGACCGCTGTTGACAATATCTACCACGAAGAAGACCACATCCTCTAGCAGCTTGATGGCAAAGCTAACAAAAAAAGGTGAGCGTGTAGATATTTATTCATCCAATCCCATGTACTGTCCACACAGCAAGAGTCTCACCGGCGGTCGTTTTGGCTGATGAAGCCCTGAATGAACTGGTCCACCACCATGCTCAACATGGCACTCGCGTCGTTGGCAAAATCCAGATCCCGAATCTCCATCACAGGAACCGAGACGATGGCAAATGCCTCCTTGTCCTCTTTGGTGGGACACGTTCCTAACTGTAAGGAGGACAGTGTCAACCTTCTACACCAAGGCTAGGCAATTTTTTGTGTTTTAAGGACTTTTATTTTAAAACAACAGTTGTGAAATATGGAAGAGTTCATTTATTATCTTCTTTTGCATTCGACTTGTCCTGATAGGGGTCTCACAGCACATTGTCTTTTTCCAGGCACCCCTGATCATTTTCAAAATTTTCCTTTATAAATCATTGGTCGTTCGGATCAGCAATTTCAGTTAAATATATCATATAGCAGACAAAAACGGTGATATTTGAGAAGTGAAATGAAGTTTATATGATTTACAGAAAGTGCAATCATTACCTAAACAAAAGTAGGCAAGTGCTTACATTTGGGCACCACAACAGACAAATGACATCAATATTTAGTAAATCCTCCTTCTGCAGAAATAACAGCCTCTAAACACTTCCTATAGCTTCCAATGAGAGTCTGGATTCTGGTTGAAGGTATTTTTGACCATTCTTCTTGACAGAATATCTCCAGTTCAGTCAGGTTTGATGGTTTCCAAGCATGGACAGCCCGCTTTAAATCACACCACAGATTTTCAATAATATTCAGGTTTGGGGACTGAGATGGCCATTCCAGAACGTTGTACTTGTTCCTCTGGATGAATGTCTTGTTGAGGTATCCAGCCCCTACGCAACTTCAACATTGTCACTGATTCTTGAACATTGTTTGCAAGAATCTGCTGATACTGACTTGAATCCATGCGACCTTCAACTTTAACAAGATTGCTAGTACCTGCACTGACCACACAGCCCCACAGCATGATGGAACCACCACCAAATTTGACTGTGGGTAGCAAGTGTTTGTCTTGGAATGCTGTGTTCTTCTTTCTCCATGCATACCGCCCCTTGTTATGTCCAAATAACTAAATTTTAGTTTCATCAGTCCATAGCACCTCATTCCAAAATGAAGCTGGCTTGTCCAAATGTGCTTTAGCATACCTCAAGCGACTTCTCCCATACAGCATCTCCTTGTACAATGTGCGCTGAATCGTTGAACAATGCACAGTGTCACCATCTGCATGAAGATCATGTTGTTGGGCTTTGGAGCTGCTCTGTGGGTTGACTTTGACTGTTCTCACCATCCTTCGCCTCTGCTTATCTGAGATTTTTCTTGGCCTGCCACTCCGGGCCTTAACTAGAACTGTGTTTGTGGTCTTCCACTTCCTCACTATGTTCCTCACAGTGCAAACTGACATCGCTGAAATCTCCGAGCTAGCTTTTTGTTTCCTTCCCCTAAACTATGACGTTGAACAATCTTTGTTTTCAGGTCATTCGTCAGTTGTTTTGAGGCTTCCATGTTGCCACTCTTCAGAGAAGATGCAAAAAGGAGAACAACTTGCAACTGGCCACCCTAAATACCCGTAACTGGAGATGTTTTGTAAAGAAGAATGGTCAAAATACCTTCAACCAGAATCCAGACTCTCATTGGAAGCTATAGGAAGCGTTTAGAGCAGGGGTCGGCAACCTATGGCTCACGAGCTAGATATGGCTCTTTTCGCGACATTAAAAACGTGATTAAAAAGATTACATTAGTACACTCAAAAAATCGTTGGTCTTTATTAAAATACATGCATTTAATTGTATTTAACCTATCGTTTTTTTTTTTTAATGATATGGCTCTCACGGGAAATTATATTTAAAAAATGGGCATTTATGGCTCTGTCCGCCAAAAAGGTTCCCGACCCCTGGTTTAGAGGCTGTTATTTCTGCAAAAGGAGGATCTACTAAATATTGGCTGTTGGGGTGCCCAAATTTATGCACCTGCCTACTTTTGTTCAAGGAATGATTGCACACTTTCTGTAAATTTTATAAACTTCATTTCACTTCTCAAATATCACTGTCTGCTATATATATTTAACTGAAATTGCTGAACCGAACAATCAATGATTTATAAAGCAAAATCATGAAAATTATCAGGGGTGCCCAAACTTTTGCATACGACTATATCTGACGCTATTCCAATCCGACACTGAGGAGGAAGACTTCGATGGTTTCAGGGCACTAGAGGAAGATGAAGACGACGGCTCCCAGTGACTTTTACTGGTATGTTTTTTTAACCAGCCCTGTTAGTGCTGTGCTATCGTGTTGCTGCTTTGTTACCGCCGCGTCTCAGTGACTTTTACCGGTATGTCTTTTTTATCCAGCCCTATTAGTGCTGTGTTACTTCCATGTTGCTGCGGTATTACTGCCGCGTCACAGGCAGTGTTTGGAAAGAAATTAAAGTCCCAATGATCGTCACACACACATCTGGGTGTGGTGAAATTTGTCCTCTGCATTTAACCCATCCCCGTGTGATTTTAATCCATCCCCTGGGGGAGAGGGGAGCAGTGAGCAGCAGCGGTGCCGCGCTCGGGAATCAGTTGGTGATCTAACCCCCCCAATTCCAACCCTTATGCTGAGTGCCAAGCAGGGAGGCAATGGGTCCCATTTTTATAGTCTTTGGTATGACCCGGCCGGGGTTTGAACCCACAACCTTCCAGTCTCAGGGCGGACACTCCACCACTAGGCCACTGAGCTGGTAAAATGTTAAAGTATGTTATTAAAACTTTAAAAAGGCTTTCTGTGTACCGTCTTTCTTTGTAAATAACTCGCGTGCAGATGCAGCTTTTAGTATGGTGTGCCTTATTTATGAGAAAAAAAAAAATTTCCCCTAATTTTTTCTCTTGAGGCTTATAATCAGGTGAGGCTTATAGTCCAGAAATTACGGTAGTCAAGTCAAGTCAATTTTATTCATGTAGCCCTTAATCACAAACATGTCTGAAAGAGCTTCACATTGCCACAGTTGACAATTATTCTCGACATCCCCTGATTTAACTCTGACTTTTTAAATCAATTCCCCGTCACTTTTTTCAGTGACGGAAATCCGGAGAGCTTTAATCCATGCGCCCTTATGTTTTCCATCATATTTATAAACCTTCTCTTGCGTCTTCCTTATAAACCTTCTCTTGCGTCTTCCTTGAGCTCACTTGCCTGGCAGCTTTATAGTACTATATGTCACAAAAACACAGATGTCACAAAAACACAGAAAGTATGTACCGTTTTGGCCCGAATATAAGACGATGTTTTTTGCATTGAAATAAGACTGAAAAAGTGGGGGTCGTCTTATATTCGGGCCCTAGAAATTCACAACGCTAGAGGGCGCCAGATACCTCCAAAGTGAATGCTGAACTTGACTCCCCTGGCCAAAGTGAACCCGTCACGAAGAAGAAAAATAAAATAAATACTAAAAATAGAGGAAGCACGAAGAAAAATAAAATAAATAAGTATAGCAGTTGCACGAAGAAGAAAAATAAAAAATAGCGGTAAGAAAGAAAAGACAAGAAAATAAAAGAAGAGATAACAGAAAATGGAGAAACGTAGCGACAATCTGGAGAAAGTGCGTCGGAATCGGCCAGGTTAACCGGCAGCTGAGGAGAAGTATGACGCAAACTTCAAGATGATAGTGAATAAATGAGGCAGAGTCTTCAAACAATTGCCAAGCGGCTGTGAAATATGGTGTCACAGAGTGCAATGTACGGAGATGGAGAGCTAAAAAAGATCGTCTAAAAAATGCTCACAGTCAGAGAAAAGCTTTCCGTGGTCCTCAGAGCGGCCGCTTTCAAGAGTTCGACAGGAGGGTGCGCGAGAAACGAAAGGACGGGATGCCCATCAGCAGAGCTGTCATTCAGCTCAAGGCCATGGAAATAGCCAAAGAGCTAAACATACCATACAAAAGATGTTGCATATCAAATGCCCTGGACGGCAGTGAGGATGATGTGCTATGGGAGGAGCCAGCGGAGCCAGAGGATGGGAGTGAGGACAGTGACACTGAGCACAGCGAGGCAGAGGATGTTTGTGAGTAGTAATGTTCTGACATGACAGATCTCAGCTACTCTCAAGTTTAAACCAGTTATTTTATTGCAATTTTTTCTTATTCATATTGTCATTCGTTTCAGATATACTGTAAATATTTTCTGTATAAAAATTAAATTTGGCGTTCAAAAAAAATTTTTTTTTTTTTCAAAACTGCAGTCTTGAAAAAAGGGGTGGTCGTCTTATAATCAGGGCCGTCGTATATTCCAGCATAATTTTTTTATGATGATATGTTTTCAATATACTCAAAAACATTACACACATTGGTCATCCTCTGGGGTCAATTTGACCCCAAGCTGTCTCCCGCCATGGGCATGCGGGTGTGTGTGCGTGTGTGTGTGTGTGCGCGTGCATGCGTGTGTGTGTGACCTAGTGTACTCAGTACAACTGATTTGTCACACGCTGTGGATGGGGTATTCCACAAGGACATTGGTAGTTTATGCAAAATCAGGGTGGCGCAAACATATAAAAGCTTGCACAGCAGTCCTGTCTAAAAATGTATGTACCCTATGTATGTATGTATGTATGGATGGATGGATGGGGGGAGAGAGAGAGAGAGAGAGAGAGAGAGAGAGAGAGAGAGAGAGAGAGAGAGAGAGAGAGAGAGAGAGAGAGAGAGAGAGAGAGAGAGAGAGAGAGAGAGAGAGAATGGTGCACTGCTATGCCAACAAGCCGTGGATTACAAGTGGGATCAAGGGTCTCCTGAATTGAAAGAAGCAGGCCTTCAAAGACAATGATAGGCAGGAGCTCAAGCGAGTGCAGAAGGAGCTAAGGGCCCAGCTTAAGGTGGTGAGGTCACGCTACAGGAAGAAGTTGGAACAGAAGCTGCAGTGGAACAGCATAAAGGAGGTGTGGGACGGGATGAGGTTGATCACCGGCTGCGTTCCAAGGCAAAGTGTCATCATTAGAGGCGGTGTGGAGAGGGCGAACCAGCTCGATGACTTTTTTAACACATTCAAAAACACTGAGAACTTATTTTTATACTTGCCCATTTAGATTAATTGAAAGCCTCGTCTTATGATAAATTGACTAGGGAATGAACCCCAATTACTAAAGGTTCCAAGATTAAACTTGAGTCTAGCAAATAGAAATTAACGGATGATAATTTGGTTTCACAACACATTTTCTTCCTGCTTTCTCTGTGTGCTTGGTTTGAACCTGTTCAACTGTCAATAAAAGAGTGACAGACCAACCATGAGTCTGATGGGTCTCTCTTCGTCAACATCGATGGGGACATTGGTGCTCTGGATCCACGTATTGGTGCAGAGGTGCCTCAGGCGGACATACGAGTTCCTGGAAGCAGGCACTCATTTTACGGTCTCCATTTCACATTCAATGCATTAGTGTTATACACAGAAAAGCCAGTAGGAAGTGGGCAGTACCGCGGAACAAAAGAATCGGTCTTTTGCAAAGTGGTCGGATCCAGCTCAAAGAGGGAGGCAATGTCGTTGCCATGTGTCATGGCCACCAACTTATATTTGATCTTCTCGCCATGCGAACGCTTGCTGCTGCGACTTCCTTCCATCTGCACAAAGATCCAAAGTTAGGCCAAAGGTCCTTCAATAATCCAGTATGTCTCCTGCTCACCAAGGAGGACATCTCTGAACTGTCCCCTCGATAACCAGGATTCTCCTGTACAAACAAGAGAAAAAACAGTTAATTTACATTTTGTTGATCAATATTTTTTTCTGGAATGAGGTATTCAAAAGAAACGCACACGCGCGCACACACACGCTGGAAATTGCTATGGTATGTCAAGTGGCATGGTGGTACAAGATGGTGTAAAATTAGGTATTGAATTTGGCCCAGGCACATTGGCTATCCCAAAACATGTAGTAGTTCCAAAATTTCACCAGGAGATGGTGTTAAAGCTTGACATAGGGGTGACCTGATGGAAATTAACAAATCTAATAAATTAAATTGTTAGCAATTGGGAGGACACGACCTGTTCAAACACGTAGCACAATTTTGGAATCTGAGTCTTCTATGCCATAATTTTAAGATGTAACAGCTTGAGCAATATCAATATATGTGTTTAAGTTGGAGGAACCCATTATTATGTTAAGTACTATTATGTGTTGAGATTGATCTTTATTAGACAAGTTATATGTGATTAATGTTGCAATATTTTGTCCAACCTGTATTTAACATTGGTGTTCCATCCATACCTGAATGTATTAAGTTGAGAGGAGACATCAAGGGCTAATAGTGAAAGAACGAGCAAAACAGGAAACATGTGCATCCGGCGGCGACTGCTGTCATGCGCAGTGGTTGCTGCTTGAAGCAAGGTTGCCAAGACAACCAGTGGTGCAGGGATTCTGACCTTTCACCTACATATTACGATGAGGTAATGCCAGAAGCCTATAAATATGTTGCCCGGACACAGAGCGGGCGCGCTTCTTCCTAGTCAGGGCGATGGCCGTGACGCTGCCGGGAGTAAAAGAACGAAGATGGATTTTTCATTCTTTTTGAGATTGAACCAAAATCTACTAAGATGAATTTCCAGAGTCTTCGAATTGGACTTTGTCAAATTTTAAGCTTCGAGGAAGGCAGAGGAGACAGCCGCTCCGGGCAGAAAGGGGAAGACGCCAATTTAACTTTTTTGGCTATGCTCCTCACGGCCAGACCTTTCCTCTTTTTTAAACAGAATTCGGATTTTGGAACAAAGGAGAGCCAATTACTCGACTTGTTCAACCAAATAGGATTTTAGACCTTTAGTCTCTTCTTTTGTTCTGAGTGGGTGAGTCTTGTTTTTTTTGTTTTTTCGACTTGTAATTCTTTTTCTTGTTTATTCATTAAATCTGTTCTTAAGCCTTAATTCGGTTATCGATTATTTCGTATTAACTATGTTGAGCATGGTTTTATATGCAGTAATTACAACTTTAAAATGTCTTTATTTCCCTATCATAGTCAGTCTTTAAATCCGTTCAATTCTTTTTAAAGTGAAGACAGCTTTAATCCTTAACATCAGGAATTGTCAGATCTGGTTCGAAGTAGTTATCTTGAGCTCAGCTAGGGCGAGGGCGCTCTAGTAAATTAACGAATCCTTGAAGTCTTAACAAAGACATCTAAAAATATCCGTAACATAACAAAAGCATCAAACAACCGAAGGGAGCCATCATTATGGCGCGGTCATTTTGACGACTTGCCTCGAATTGAGTTACTCGGCACGCGCGTCGGTTGACTTGAGAGGGATTGGCGTCATAAAGAAGTTAGATTGATTCTGTTAGAATTAATTTAACTCGGGAGGTTAGATACGGACGAGTCCCTTCACCCCGGCTTGTCGAACCCTTTGATGGGAAGCCGGTGACACTTTGATAAAAAGTGTGCGTTTGACAGGTAATACAAAAAGTACTTCGATGAGTATCAGACTTGTTTTAAATTGAGCGTTTATTAAGGAGAGTACTGGTCATACTGTGAAACATGTCACTGCGTATTATTATAGTAGCAGTGTTTGGTAGCTCTAAACACCCGTAAAAAAATTAATAAAAAGCACATACTACATGCATTCTTCTAAGCCACTTTATCAAGCTCATTCCAGGGCATCCCCAGGCCAGCCAAGAGACATACTCTCTCCAGCGTGTCCTGGGGTGTCCCCAGGGCGTCCCTCCGGTAGGACATGCCCGGAACACTTCACTAAGGAGGCGTCCAGAGGGTATACTATTCAGATGCCCGGGCCACCTCATTTGGTTCCTCAATGCAGAGGAACAGCTGCTCAGCTCCAAATCCCTCCCGGACAGCCGAGCTTCTCAACTTATCTCAAAGAGAAAGCCTGCGAAGGAAACTCATTTCAGCTGCTTGTATCCGAGATCTCATTATTTCGGTGAGGGATACAGGGAAGCACAAACTTCCTTCTCCCCAGCCACTTTGTCAGGCTCATCCCAGGGGATGCCAAGGCGTTCCCAGGCCCGCCAGGAGACATTCTCTCTCCAGCGTGTCCTGGGTTGTCCCCAGGGCCTCTCTCCAGTGGGACTCGACCCCCCAAACCAAACTTTTTTTTTAAACTGACATCTTCACTGTCAACGTCACTGTTCGGCTCTCAGCGGAGGCTTCGTGGCTGTCTGTCTACCGTCGATCATTGGACACATAAGTATGGCTTCTGATCAAAAGGTTTGTACGGCTTCGTGCACCACCTGCACCCTTCTCTTAGAAAGGTTGTCCCTGCTAGAGGGACGTGTCCGCCAGCTAGAGCAGAGTAGCCCAGTAACCGTAGATGTGGCGGACATGGATGCGGGCTGTAATCAGCCCGCTAGCCCAGTTAGCATTAGCCCCAAGCGGCTCGCTAACTGCGATGAGCCAGTTAAGACGCATAGCCGTCCCAAGCCATCTCGGTCTACTGGCTCTCGCACTTTGGTCAGAGGTGACTCCGTTACCCGAAACATCACGCTTAAAAATCCAGCCACGGTAATATGTATCCCTGGAGGCAGAGCACCCGACATAGAAGCTAATCTTGGGGAGCTGGCTCGCAATAGGTCTAGTCAACAGCATAGGACCAACAACACTAATTACTCGGATATAGTGCTACACGTTGGCTCCAATGATTCTAGGATGAGGTAATCAGAGATCACAAAGAAAAACATAGTGAGAGCTTGTGATCTCGCCAGAAAGATGAGTCGGCATCGAGTATTTGTCTCTGGCCCCTTGTCTGGGAGAAGCACTGATCAAAGTCAAAGTCAAAGTCAGCTTTATTGTCAATCCCTTCATATGTCAAGACACACAAAGAAACCGAAATTCCGTTTCCTCTATCCCACGGTGACGAGACATACAAGTAGACGACACAAAATAAAAACAAGAAGGCACAAACAATAAATAATAAATAATAAATAAATAAAATGAGCGATGAATAAATAATAAACCAATAACCCAATAAATAAAATAAGAGGAGCAAAACTGAGCCAGTGTGCATACAGCAGACAGTAAGCATAGCGCAAAGAACAGGACGCTACGCTGATGAGAGGTTTAGCAGATTATTCTCCCTTAATCAATGGATGGCTGGTTTCTGTACGAATCAGGGACTGCATTTTATAGATAACTGGTCTTCCTTCTGGGGCCGCCCCGACCTGCTGAGGAAGGACGGCCTTCATCCTAACCATGAAGGCGCCTTCACTCTTTCGAGGAACATAGATTACTATTTGAGCCATTCACGACAGGCCACTTTAGAGCAGGCCGGGTCACAGGTGACTAGGCGACCTGTTAGGATGGGTTTGGAGTCTGTTAAGTTAAAGTTAACTCGTGCTAGGCTAGACTCCCATCATGCACATAGCTCCTTGTGTAGACTAGAGCGTCACAGTTTGAATAGTGCTACAGCATACATTGACACACTTTCTACTGAGGTAGTAGACAAGTCCAATTACTCCGCCCTGACCGGTCTCGCTGATGGTACAGTACCTGTTCCAGATAATAGTACGTGTCTGCCAAATAATAACTATCAAATTCCTACGGCCGTTTCTTCCCGCCGCGCTAATAAACATTTTAGAGGTAATGCCGGGCCTAGGCAACACAATCTTACTCGTATTTCGTCCAAAAATCTTCCGATAGATACGAACTCATGTCAACCAATTAGACTCAAACTTGGTTTTATGAATATTAGATCACTCCACACGAAAGCAGTACTCGTTAATGACCTCATCATAGAACAGGGGTTGGCAAACTTTTTGACTGGCGGGCCGAATTTGGTTCTACAGTTTTACCGAGGGGCCGAACCAGGAGCAGATGGATGTAGTGTTTGTGTGAAGTAGTAGAAATGACATGTAAAGGTCATTGCATAAAAGGTTTGTAGTTTTAGTAGGCAGTAAAGCATGGATATTCAAAAAAAGCTTTTTGAAAACAAATGCATTTATTAACAGCATTAAAAAAAATATTTCACCAAAAAACTACTATCAGTGATTCTCATTAAATACGACACTGTTATTATGAATAATAGTTTCCATCACTTCAGCGCCTGCAGGTCTGATTTATGAAATATGTTTATCTAATGAGACGAAATCACATCAAACGGCAAACATTCTGACCAAATACATCATCTTGAAGAATCAGTGAAAGAATACATCTATATAAAGTAATAAAGAAATCAATAGTATTGTTGGTCTCCCTTTTTTGCTAGTGCATCATGGTCTGGAGTAAAATTTGTTGTGGTAATTCTTAGAATAGAGCCGAGGTGTCGGTCCGTTAACCCAGATGTGTGACGGGCTTTGTTGACGTTCATGTGGCTGAACGTCTGCTCACACACGTAGGTCGAGCCAAATTGTCCTTTTTTTTTTTTTAAACACTCGGCACTCAGTGTCCACCTTTCTTTTCCTCGGGCCACTCATTTTAATGGAAGGATTCCAGGGGAAGGTTTGTGGGTGGCATTAGCGTAAAACTGTATCTGAAAGCTCAGCGCGCGAATTACGAGAATGCTGACGTCACAGCCCACACTCGAAATTCCGCACTGATGGAAATAGAGCGCAGAGTGCGTCGGGTCCGTACTACTTAGTACGTACACGCACTTGTGAGTGTGCACCGAGGTTTCTGACACGGCTTCCGGAGTAAATGCGCGGGCGGGCGCTTCCCCATCTATTGGGGAAACATAGTAATTGCAGGGAAAATTACCAAAAAAAAAGTTTAATATTACAATTTATTCAGGTTTGGCGGGCCGGATTAAACGGCCCGGTGGGCCGTATGTGGCGCGCGGGCCGTAGTTTGCCCATGTCTGTCATAGAACGTAATCTAAGCATTTTTGGTCTTTGTGAGACCTGGTTAAAACCTAATGAATTGCTGCCGCTTAATGAGGCCTCGCCTCCAAATTTTGTGGAGTCGCATGTTGCGCCTCCTCGTAAAAAGGGTGGGGGTGTAGCCCTCATCTCCAATTCCGATCTTAGATTTAGGCCTTGTTCGATTAATGTATTTAAAACTTTTGAAGTTCTCGTTGTCCAATCCACAGCTTTGCCGTCTTTTTATCTTGCTGTTATTTATTGTCCACCCGGGGCTTACTCTGGTTTCCTGGATGGATTTTCAGAATTCGTGGCTGACCTAGTGACAAATGTGGATAATCTAATAATTATGGGGCATTTCAATATCCACATAAATTTACCGTCTGAGCCACTTTGGCGTTTTAGACAATAATTGATATGTTCATTTTCACGCAAGCCATACAGGCAGCAACGCATAAGAATGGAAATACCTTAGATCTGGTATTATCCTGAGGATTGGCAACCTCAACTACAACAATACTGCCATACACTACTGTTATGTCTGATCACTACCTAATAAAATCTGAAATTTTACCTCTGTCAACGACAGGATCGCAATCAAAATTACAGCAGCAGTAATATTAACTTCGTAACTATGACTGCGCTCTCTGAGTTAATGCCGCCGGCAACTGACATATTTCCCTGCATATATCGGCTCTATTGATAATCTTACAAATGAATTCAATGCGACACTGTAAAATGCCATCGAATCTGGAGCGCCACTACGTCTGAAAACTCGCTGTAGAAAGCCTACCCCATGGTTCACGGATGAAACGTACGTAAGCAATTAGAAAATAATAAAATAAGTAGAAAGCTTGAACGCAAATGGCGTTTAACTAAGCTTGAAGTTTTCCATCAGGCATGGCGTGACAGCTTCCTGAAATACAAAGATGCGCTTATCTTCGTAAAAACTAATTATTTCTAGCAAATTATTAATCTCAATAAAAACAATCCTAAATACTTATTCGATACGGTGGCAAAGCTAACATTACGCCATTCCACTCAGCCGACGAGTTCAATTTTTCGCTCGAAAGATTCAATCCATTAGGGATGAGATCAAGATGACTGTACCAATCACTCAGTCAAGACCGCCGATTACGGGCACTGACAATCATACAATACCCCTCTCAAATTTTAGATAATTATTTTTGTATTTTAGTATTTCTTTTAAGTTGGTTTAAACTCCTTTTGAAATGAATTATAGACAGCTTTCAATCCAAGTCTCACACACACACAAACACAAACACACGCACGTGCACACACACACACACACACACACACACACACACACACACACACACACACACACACACACACAACACACACACACACACACACACACACACACACACACACACACACACACACACACACACACACACACACACACACACACACACACACACACACACACATATACATATAGTAATGGCTGTTTGGATCAATATTTTTATTAGGTGATCTTTGATGATGATTTATTGCCAAGTTTATGTTGTCATAACTCGCAGACAATTTCCTAAATTCTTGCAGATTACTTTGTGAAGCTTTAATATTTGTTTGAGCAGAGCTCATTTTTGTTTGACACATCTCAATTTTTTCCAAATCCTGCAGCACTCTGATCTGGAATGGTCTGGTATTCTCTGGAGATGACCAATTCAGTTTAGCGTAGACGCTGAAGTTTGCTTTGGATCTTTCCCTCCTTCAGATGCTGGGCTTTTCATGCTGTGGTTATGTTTTGCTTGCTGAGATTTTCATTTATGAAAACCTTTGTCCCCTTAATTTTTCCCCCCAATTTCAATAGAGCAATTCTGTACTTCCTGCTTGTGAATTTCAGAAGCACAGCACGGGTTTCTTAGGTAGCAGGTGGCATGGGACCACATTTCCAAGATCAGGCGTTATGTTTTTCTTTGATGAAAACTCCTCTACTTGCTTTTCCACAGATCGGTTGTCCTGCTCAACTGCAGCCACTGCTTGCCCTAGTCCCTCACTGCATAGGCTTGATCTTGAGACTGCTAATAGTAAAATAGCTAATAGTAAAAGTAAAATTTGAAGATTTTTTGTATCTGCTATTACTGCCTACACAATCCCGCAGAGTCAGATATTGTTTTTACTTCACTGGGCTTATCACCCAGCTCCAATGAAGTTTGCAGCTTGATGTACTTGATTTATTCTTTCGACAGTGCCTTAATTGGGGCTTGCTTAAACGTGAAGACTACTACTTGAGACTTGCTTGTGACTTGCATGTATGTCCTACTCCCACCTATGGTGGGTATACAGATTTATTGTACCTTTTGCCATCCAATGGAAGAGAATTACATTTGCCTATCACTATATGCAGCTGGCATGGATAGACAACCAAAGATACATTTCTAATCACTCAAAAGCTGTAAATAGGATTACAATAACAACAAATAATATTGCTTATTAATAATAATTCTGGGCCAATCTGTAATGTGTTCATTTAACTTTTTACTTAGAATCGAACTAAACCGTGGATTTAGTGAACCATGGCGTTTGCATGTTCTCCCCGTGCCTGCTTGTGTTTCCTCCTACAATCCAGAGACACGCATGGTAGGCCGATTGACCACTCTAAACTGCAGGTGTGAGAGCAGATGCTTGTTGGTCTATGTGTGCCCTGTGAATGTCTGGCAACCATTGCTGGGTGTCACCTGCCTACTGCCTGAAGTCATCTGCGATAGGCTCCAGCACGCCCGCAACCCCCATTACGAAAAGCAGAAAATGGGAAGACAAATTCATGCATGCACAAACGCACACACACATTACCTCTGCTGCCAGGTAATTTCCAGTGGCAAGGTGTTTGAAGCGATACAAACTGTTCCAGTGTCCTGCCCCTCCGCGACACGGATCGTGATGGACAACCTAGAACAGTAATCAGCAAACAAGAAAAGGAAATGACTCCCACCTATCACAGGAGAACAGTTGTACTGCCATTCTTAATAAGTTCCCAGGGAATACTTTATTTTTCAAAGAAATGTTATTTTCCTACCTCAACCTCCCACAGAGCATTTGAGCTGGTCGCTGATGTGGCCGACTGTCTCAAGGTTGTGCGCAGAAAAACGTGAAGTTTAGTCTTGTACTCGTCACATGTCAGAAACTTCTCCTGCTCCGCATGAAACAAACGTACCACATCGCCCTGAAAGAAACAATGGTGCCTTGTCAAAATGCTGTGCAGTTTTGTCCAAACTTTGCATCATGCCATAATCTGAATTTGGTCAGCCCCGCCCACCCTTAAACCAATTTTATGCTAACTCTAAAAAACACCACATCCCTTCATTTGGCCTGGCATTACACCACACTGCTTTCTTTGCTATTCCATT
Organism: Syngnathus acus; assembly: GCF_901709675.1. Classification (NCBI taxonomy): domain Eukaryota; kingdom Metazoa; phylum Chordata; class Actinopteri; order Syngnathiformes; family Syngnathidae; genus Syngnathus; species Syngnathus acus. Next base: position 340,916 of record NC_051088.1, on the reverse strand, counting down.
CCAGGAGGCTCTGAAAAGGCAAAGGCACCCAGGAAAAAGTGGGTGGGGTTTGGGCAAGATCAACTACTCAAATACAGAAAAAGAGAGTCACAAAGAGTTTTAACATAAAAATATATACATATATACATATAGTATACACACACACACACACACACACATTTACAGTCAAACCTCGGTTTTCGACCACAATCCGTTCCAGAAGGCGGTTCGAGAAGTGAATCGGTCAAATTCCGAATCTATTTTTCCCATTACAAATCATGGAAAAAAATTTAATCCGTTCCAAGACTAAAAAAAACGCAATTTTTAAGCATATTTTCACTTGCGCATTTGTGTCCGATCGCGCAACTGCAGCGCACCGCCGAACGCACAACCGTAGCGCGCCGCCGACCGCGCAACTGCACCGCGCTGGTCGCATTATTGTGACAGAGCCGTCGCTGAAATTTAGAAAATATTTTTAAAGTCCTGATGTACTTTCCAAAATTTAAGTGGACCTCAGTGAGCAGGGAGCTTAATTTGGTCCGATCGCGCAACCGCACTGCGCCGGGCGCTCACTGTCGCATTGCTTTAAGAGCGTCTTTGTGTTTTAGGATGGCTTGACTGCTCCCACTTGCTTTCTTTGGAGGCATGATTAGGGGTTAATACAATCCTCAAAGTAATGAAAATACAATAACGAACGGAGTCAGTCGGCATCAGGGCCGCGCGGTCGGGTTTTCTCGGGTCCTTTCGGCTCATCTCGCGAGGTTCGACCTCCGAATTTCTTTCGACAACCGAAGCAAAAAAATCTCAAATTTTTCGTTCGAATTCCGATTTGTTCGAGAACCGGAACATTCGAAAACCGAGGCTTGACTGTATTCCAAAAATATCACGCTTCCATTTTTTTCATTCCAAATATTTACACTTTTGCCAAAATTCATAAAAATTTCACCATTCATTCTTAACAGCACAAAGTTGAGAACGTGTCGTGAGTGCACAATAGTAGCGAAGAAAACATTATCAGCAGGGTTCGAGGTTTGACTCTATATATATACAGGACTGTCTCAGAAAATTAGAATATTGTGATGAAGTTCTTTATTTTCTATAATGCAATTAAAAAAACAAAAATGTCATACATTCTGGATTCATTACAAATCAACTGAAATATTGCAAGCCTTTTATTATTTTAATATTGCTGATTATCCTGAGTCAGAGTCAGAGTCAGCTTTATTGTCAATTCCTTCATGCTAAGACACACAAAGAAACCGAAATACCGTTCCCCCTATCCCACGGTGACGAGACACAGTACACGATTGCTTACAGCTTAAGAAAACTCAAATATCCTATCTCAAAATATTAGAATATTTCCTCAGACCAAGTAAAAAAAAAAGATTTATAACAGCAAAACAAAATCAAACATTTGAAAATGTCCATTGATGCACTCAGTACTTGGTTAGGAATCCTTTTGCACGGATTACTGCATCAATGTGGCGTGGCATGGAGGCAATCAGCCTGTGGCATTGCTGAAGTGTTATGGATGCCCAGGATGCTTCAATAGCGGCCTTTAGCTCATTTGCATATTTGGGTCTGGTGTCTTTCAGCTTCTTCTTCACAATACCCCACAAATTCTCTATGGGGTTCAGGTCAGGGGAATTGGCAGGCCAATCGAGGATAGTAATGCCATGGTCAGTACACCATTTACAGGTGGTTTTGGCACTGTGGGCAGGTGCCAGATCATGCTGGAAAATGAAATCATTTCCATAGAGCTTTTCAGCAGACGGAAGCATGTAGTGCTCTAAAATCTGCATTTACTCTGGACTTGATGAAGCACAGTGGACCAACACCAGCAGCTGACATGGCTCCCCAAACCATCGCTGACTGTGGGAACTTCACACTGGATTTCAAGCAACTTGGATTTCTCTCCTCTCCTGCCTTTTCTTTAGACTCTGGCGCCTTGACTTCCAAATGAAATACAAAACTTGCTTTCGTCTGAAAAGAGGACTTTGGAACACTCTGCAACTGTCCAGTGCTTCTTTTCCATAGCTCAAGTCAGACGCTTCTTCCGTTGTCTTGAGTTCAGAAGTGGCTTGACCATGGGAATACAGCTATTGTAGCCCATTTCCCGGACACGTCTGTGAACAGTGGCTTTTGATACCTGGACTCCAGCTTCAGTCCACTGTCTTTGAAGCTCCCCCAAATTCTGGAAGCGACTCTTCTGTACAATAGTGTTAAGGCTGCGGTCATCTCTCTTGGTTGTGCAGCGTTTCCTGCCACATTTCCCCCTTCCAACAGACTTTTTGTGGATGTGCTTTGAAACTGCACTGAGTGAACAGCTTGCTCTTTGAGAAATTTATTTTTGTGTCCTACCCTCCTAATGGAGGGTGTCAATGATGGTCCTCTGGACAGCAGTCAGATCAGCAGTCTTCCCCATACTTGTGATTTAGTTTACTGAACCGAGCTGAGTGTTTTTCAAGGCTCAGGAAGCCCTTGCAGGTGTTTCGAGTTAATTAGATGATTACAGTGATTAGTTGAATACCCTACGAGTATACTTATTCATGATATTCTAATTTTTGAGATAGGATATTTGAGTTTTCTTAAGCTGTATGCCATAATCAGCTAAATTAAATTAAAATAATAAAAGGCTTGCAATATTTCAGTTGATTTGTAATGAATCCAGAATGTATGACAAATTTTAGTTTATTTAATTGCATTACAGAAAATAAAGAACTTTATCACAATATTCAAATTTTCTGAGACAGTCCTGTGTATGTATGTATATATATAAAGTATATAGTATATACAGTGCCTTGCGAAAGTATTCGGCCCCCTTGAACCTTTCAACATTTCGCCACATTTCAGGCTTCAAACATAAAGATATAAAATTTTAATTTTTTGTCAAGAATCAACAACAAGTGGGACACAATCGTGAAGTGGATCGAAATTTATTGGATAATTTAAACTTTTTTAACAAATAAAAAACTGAAAATTGGGGGGTGCAATATTATTCGGCCCCCTTGCGCTAATACTTTGTAGCGCCACCTTTTGAAGCAATTAAAGCTGCAAGTCGCTCGGGGTATGTCTCTATCAGTTTTGCACATCGAGAGACTGGAATTCTTGCCCATTCTTCCTTGCAAAACAGCTCGAGCTCAGTGAGGTTGGATGGAGAGCGTTTGTGAACAGCAGTCTTCAGCTCTTTCCACAGATTCTCGATTGGATTCAGGTCTGGACTTTGACTTGGCCATTCTAACACCTGGATATGTCTATTTGTGAACCATTCCATTGTAGATTTGGCTTTGTTTTGGATCATTGTCCTGTTGGAAGATAAATCTCCGTCCCAGTCTCAGGTCTTTTGCAGACTCCAACAGGTTTTCTTCCAGAATGGTCCTGTATTTGGCTCCATCCATCTTCCCATCAATTTTAGCCATCTTCCCTGTCCCTGCTGAAGAAAAGCAGGCCCAAACCATGATGCTGCCACCACCATGTTTGACAGTGGGGATGGTGTGTTCAGGGTGATGAGTTGTGTTGCTTTTACGCCAAACATATCGTTTTGCATTGTGGCCAAAAAGTTCGATTTTGGTTTCATCTGACCAGAGCACCTTCTTCCACATGTTTGGTGTGTCTCCCAGGTGGCTTGTGGAAAACTTTAAACGAGACTTTTTATGGATATCTTTGAGAAATGGCTTTCTTCTTGCCACTCTTCCATAAAGGCCAGATTTGTGCAGTGCACGACTGATTGTTGTCCTATGGACAGACTCTCCCACCTCAGCTGTAGTTATCTGCAGTTCATCCAGAGTCATCATGGGCCTCTTGGCTGCATCTCTGATCAGTCTTCTCCTTGTTTGAGATGAAAGTTTGGAGGGACGGCCGGGTCTTGGTAGATTTGCAGTGGTCTGATACTCCTTCCATTTCAATATAATTGCTTGCACAGTGCTCCTTGAGATGTTTAAAGCTTGGGAAATCTTTTTGTATCCAAATCCGGCTTTAAACTTCTCCACAACAGTATCTCGGACCTGCCTGGTGTGTTCCTTTGTCTTCATGGTTCTCTCTGCGCTTTAAACAGAACCCTGAGACTATCAAAGAGCAGGTGCATTTATACGGAGACTTGATTACACACAGGTGCATTCTATTTATCATCATCAGTCATTTAGGACAACATTGGATCATTCAAAGATCCTCACTGAACTTCTGGAGTGAGTTTGCTGCACTGAAAGTAAAGGGGCCGAATAATATTGCACGCCCCACTTTTCAGTTTTTTATTTGTTAAAAAAGTTTAAATTATCCAATAAATTTCGTTCCACTTCACGATTGTGTCCCACTTGTTGTTGATTCTTGACAAAAAATTAAAATTTTATATCTTTATGTTTGAAGCCTGAAATGTGGCGGAATGTTGAAAGGTTCAAGGGGGCCGAATACTTTCGCAAGGCACTGTATATATATATACAGGACTGTCTAAGAAAATTAGAATATTGTGATAAAGTTCTTTATTTTCTGTAATGTAATTAAAAAACAAAAATGTCATACATTATGGATTCATTACAAGTCAACTGAAATATTGCAAGCCTTTTATTATTTTAATATTGCTGATTATGGCTTACAGCCTAAGAAAACTCAAAAATCCTATCTCAAAATATTAGAATATTTCCTCAGACCAAGTAAAAAAAAAAGATTTATAACAGCAAAACAAAATCAAACATTTGAAAATGTCCATTAATGCACTCAGTACTTGGTTGGGAATCCTTTTGCACGGATTACTGCATCATTGCGACGTGGCATGGAGGCAATCAGCCTGTGGCATTGCTGAGGTGTTATGGATGCCCATGATGCTTCAATAGCGGCCTTTAGCTCATTTGCATGGTTGGTTCTGGTGTCTTTCAGCTTCTTCTTCACAATATCCCCACAAATTCTCTATGGGGTTCAGGTCAGGGGAATTGGCAGGCAAATCGAGGATAGTAATGCCATGGTCAGTACACCATTTACAGGTGGTTTTGGCACTGTGGGCAGGTGCCAGATCATGCTGGAAAATGAAATCATTTCCATAGAGCTTTTCAGCAGACGGAAGCATGTAGTGCTCTAAAATCTGCATTTACTCTGGACTTGATGAAGCACAGTGGACCAACACCAGCAGCTGACATGGCTCCCCAAACCATCGCTGACTGTGGGAACTTCACACTGGATTTCAAGCAACTTGGATTTCTCTCCTCTCCTGCCTTTTCTTCAGACTCTGGCGCCTTGACTTCCAAATGAAATACAAAACTTGCTTTCGTCTGAAAAGAGGACTTTGGAACACTCTGCAACTGTCCAGTGCTTCTTTTCCATAGCTCAAGTCAGACGCTTCTTCCGTTGTCTTGAGTTCAGAAGTGGCTTGACCATGGGAATACAGCTATTGTAGCCCATTTCCCGGACACGTCTGTGAACAGTGACTTTTGATACCTGGACTCCAGGTTCAGTCCACTGTCTTTGAAGCTCTTCTTCACAATGCTGTTAAGGGTGCGGTCATCTCTCTTGGTTGTGCAGCGTTTCCTGCCACATTTCCCCCTTCCAACAGACTTTTTGTGGATGTGCTTTGAAACTGCACTGAACAGCTTGCTCTTTGAGAAATTTCTTTTTAGGATATTTGAGTTTTCTTAAGCTGTATGCCATAATCAGCAATATTAAAATCATAAAAGTCTTGAGTTACATGGTGGATAGGATGGTAAAAGGTGGTGTGTGACTGTGTATTGGATTTGGCCCAGACGAATTGGCTAAGATGAAATTCCAAATTTCAAAGCTTGACATGGAAGACCTGAAGAAGGGGGCCTGAATAGGGGTTACTTAAAAGTTAGCTCTTCAAAACTAACTATTGTTAAATTGGTAAAGGGAAATTTGTTGGTTGAACCAGTAAACCTCCATTCCCGTTCCAAATTTCACCAGAAGACGGTGCCAAAGTCAGATTGACCTAACATAGTAAATTAATAGTTTAAAAAGTCATAAGACTTGTTCTGAAGCACGGCAACACACAATTTTGGATAATGTTATATTATTTTGTTTTGTTATAATATACTTTGAAACTGCTTGAATATTTTAATTTGCTAACTCGGGAAGCCCATGCTTATCGTTAGGTAATGAGAATGAGACGTGTTAATCACAGTTAGAGTAAGCTGCAATATACTTTTTTTTATTCTGCTTTGCAATATTGTATAGTTAATAGCAACTTGAGCAGCATCATAGCACTGATGTTTCATTTACACATGAATGTATTAAGAGTTGAGTAAGGACAAGGGGTTGACAGGGATACCGTGGGTGGAAGACTGCAATCCCACGCTTAAGATTGACCTAGAGGTCACCAGCTTGTCAAAATACGTTTTGAAGATGCTTGAGTATTTTAACCTGCTAACTAAGAGAATCCACGATCATAGTTATGATTATGTTAAATTGACGATTGTGAAAGTATGTGTTATTATTGTCACGATGTTCGATCAGTATCAAACATGTATGTAATATTGATGTTCCATTTACACATGAATGTATAAATGTGAGCGAAGACAAGGAGGCGAAAAGGATTAATGGTGATACTAAGTGGTGGAAGACTGAGATCCCACACAGGAGCGTGACCTCGGTCACGTTTTTCCAGTTGAGGCATAAACAAAATGCTGTTTGACGGAACACAAGTCAGAGAAAAAAACATTTGCAAATGTCACGTTGATGGACAGTTGACATTTGGGAGTGAGAAACAGGATGAAGTATCCCTGAGAAAATTGTTACTTCCGTGGGAACATGGTCACCTCATCTGGTTGAATCCGGTTGAGACCGGCCGAGATGCAGGTGCAGTCTATTCTGGAAGCATTTGGGTCATCTGAGGCCAATGTATGACGTCATGGAAAAAAAACTGGTGCGTGACTAAGCAGGCATAGTACCCACGAACTGGACTGGTATAAAAGGTTCGTTCGGACAAAGAGCATCGCTCTCTCTCGCCCGGTGGGCTCTCCCCGTCAGGGGTTTGCCCCTGCGGCTCCTGCCGTGGGTCGAGAACGCCGATTAGACAAAGATAGATTTCATTCTTTCTGAGATTAACCCTAGGTCCGTTAAGATGACTTTATACTATCTTCAAATTGGACTTCGTCAAATTTTAAGCTCAAAGACAGGCTAGGAGATGCAGACCTCGGTGCAGGAGAGAGGAGCCATTATTAGGGCGTCGTCATCTCCATTCTTTAGGCCAGCCTGTTCTTTTAAACAGAATTCGGATTTTGGAACAAGGAGAACTGATCACTCCACTTTTCCACCAAACAGCATTTTAGACCTCTAGCCCCTTACCCTTTTTTACTATATTTTTGAGTTTTCAATCGAGAGAACTTCGAGACTGAATAATTTTTGCTCTATTGAGAATGGTGAGTGGAAATTATTGATAGTTGTTCGAACAATTGAAACTTGTAATTCTCTTTCTTGCTTATTCATTACATTTCTACTCTATAATCATTTAATTTCGATTAATGATTATTTTGATCTTTTATGCTTTAAATCTCTTTTGTTTCTCTACCATAGTCATACTTTAAACCGTTCAGTTCTTTTTTAAATGAAGACAGCTTTAATCCTTGACATCAGGGAGTGTCAGAATCTGGTTCGAAACCGTTAACTTAAGCTCAGCTAGTGTGAGTGTACGCTAGTGAAAATAAACGAGTTCCCACGGTCTTAACAAAGACAGCTTAACTATTCCAAGCGGATAACAAAAGCAACAATCTTAATAGGAAAGGAGAGCCGCTGAAACGGCCGCGATCGAGGAGATCCTGGGTCTCGACAAAGTAGTTACTCAACCCTCGGGTTTCTTTGATTTACTGGCGTCCGGAAATGACGGAATTAATCTAACAATAGATTAGTTACCTGAACAGCGGTTAGACTCGGAACGAATCTTCTTTCCGTACCGGCTTAAATCAATTCTCGTCTCCCCTACAGACTGCGTTACTGCAGAGGGGCTAAAGTACAGAATTTTACCCTTTAAACGGAGAGCCGGTCACTTACATCAGATAAGTGCACGATTGACAAAAGGCTTGCAATATTTCTGTGGATTTGTAATGAATCCAGAATGCATTACAGAAAATAAAGAACTTCATCACAATATTCTAATTTTCTGAGACAGTCCTGTCAGGGCTGTGGACTCGGACTCGGGGACTCGGACTCGGTCGGACTCGGTCATTTTTGCCGGACTCGGACTCCGACTCGGTGCTGATTTTGACCGAGTCCACCGAGTCCGACAATAAAAAAAATACGTTCAATTTTATTTTCATCATGCTGCTGAGAATGCGCGTAGGAATACTGTCCACAGCCCTCCTTGCTTGTTATGAAGACAAATTTAGTTGTTGCGTGCGCGCCCGCGCCTGCCTGCCTGCGTGCGTGCACGTACAAGACCCACAATGCCCCGCGCGCAGCCAAGATGGAAGAACCCGGGAGCAGCGAGAGAACAATGTTTTGCCTCTAGATTTGGGGGGGAAACGGAGCGTAAGTTACGATCAATGCGGCCACGTTGAGTTGCACTTAGGCTAATGTTTACATTATGTACCAATGTCAAGGACGATTATGTCACCCAGCTTATATCATTGATGGGTTTCGATAGTTGTGGGGTCGTCACTAATTATTTGTGTTTAGATAAATGTCTGAGCTATAATGGTGTAATTAATGATTAAAACTTGAAAGTATCTGTTTATTGTATTCGTTTATATGTTTAATAAAGACAAAGCCATCACAAAACTGTTGTAATTATTTAGATTTTGATCTAAATTAGCCTTGAATAAAGACTAAGCAGTCACATGAATTAACAGAAAAAATGGACAGCCGGACTCGGACTCGTGGTCAAGAGGCCGGACTCGGACTCGGGGCAAAAATCCGACCGAGTCCACAGCCCTGGATATATATATATATATATATATACTATATGTATATATATGTATATACACCGCTCATATGTCAGTTACAGTGGTACAGGAGTCATTGACGATGTAAGTGGGTCCCCTGACAAGAGAAATGAACGATCACGTGTCTAACCTTTAGGACAATGTAGCATTGCTCCAAATGTTCGTTTAAATTCCTTTTGAGGTCCGTTTTCGTGTGTTAGCACGATCGCGAATTAGCATCTTTCCGCTAACTCGTTAGCCTGTCCAGTACTTTTTGTTAACATGTTACACGCACACACGTATAATATTTATACACTGCTCAAAAAAATTAAAGGAATAGTTTTTTATCAGGGTATGGCATGAATTCAATTACACTTTTCTGATAAGGTTTTGGTCAGGTACGTGGCAGAGGGGGTTGTTAATCAGTTTCAGCTGCCTTGGTGTTGATGGAATTAACAACAGGTGCACTAGAGGGGCAACAATGAGATGGTCCCCAAAACAGGACTGGTTTTGCAGGTGGAGGCCATTTCAAGTTCCTCCCTCTTGATCTTTTTTAACTGTTTTTCCACAAGTGTTGGCTTTAGCTAGAGTCATTATCACAACTGGGAGCATGAGGCGATTTCTTAACCCTCCTGAAGTTGCGCAGATTGTCCAACTCCTCCAGGATGGCACATCCATGCGTGCTGTTGCAAAAATATTTGATGTGTCTCCCAGTACAATCTCCAGAGCATGGAGGAGATTCCAGGAGACAGGCAGTTACTCTAGGAGAGCTGGACAGGGCCGTAGATGGTCCTCACCCCATCAGCAGGACCGATATCTGCTGCTTTGTGCAAGGGGAAACAGGTTGAGCACTGCCTGAGCGCTACAGAATGACCTCCAGCAGGCTACTGGTGTGAATGTCTATGCCCAAACAGTCAGAAACAGACTTCACAAGGGTGGCCTCAGGGCACGACGTCCTGTAGTGTGCCCTGTGCTCACTGCTCAGCACCGTGGAGCTCGATTGGCATTTGCCATAGGGCACCAGAATTGGCAAGTCCGCCACTGGCGCCCTGTGCTTTTCACAGATGAGAGCAGGTTTACCTTAAGCACCTGTGATAGACGTGAAAGGGTCTGGAGAAGCCAAGGAGAGCGCTATGCTGCCTGCAACATTCAGCATGACTGGTTTGGTGGTGGGTCAGTGATGGTCTGGGGAGGCATTTCCATGGAGGGACGAACAGACCTCTGCAGGCTAGAGAACGGCAGTCTGACTGCCATTAGGTATTGGGATGAAATCCTTGCACCCATGGTCAGACCCTACGCTGGTGCAGTAGGTCCTGGGTTCCTCCTGATCCACGACAATGCCCGGCCTCATGTGGCAAGAGTATCACCTGACCTAAACCAGATAGAACACCTCTGGGACGTAATGTTTCGATCCATCAGACGCCGCCAGGTTGCTCCTCAGACTTTACAGGAGCTCACTGATGCCCTTAGACAGATCTGGGAGGACATCCCAGAAGACACCCTCCGTCGTCTCATTAGAAGCATGCCGCGACGTTGTCAAGCATGCATACAAGCACATGGGGGCCACACAAGATATTGAAAAGAATTTTGAGTTGCAGAAATTGAATTTAGGCAAAATGGACGAGCCTGCCACATAATTTTTTCACTTAGATTTTTGGCGTGTCTATATACTGAGCCCTCTGTAGGCTGAAAACTTTTATTTCCATCAAAAGATGTGGCATCTTTTGTTCCTGAGACATGTAAAGATTACATTTAACCATCTCTCTCTCTCTCTCTCTCTCTCTCTCTCTCTCTCTCTCTCTCTCTCTCTATCTATCTATCTATCTATCTAATCTATCGATCACTGTTGCGGCGATCTGGGAGGTGCGCACCTGTCTGTGGGTGCATGTGACCACAAGGGGTCACTGCAGGTTTATGACGTGAACGCGCAGCACGCAGTTGAGCTCCTCAGAGCGCCTCAACAGCTGAGCGCAATCTATCCTGATTGGGAGCGCACACACCAGGGTTCATAAGCAGCATAAAGGTAAATTCTCTTGTCCAGTGAGGAGGAGGAGGAGGAGGAGGAGGAGGAGGAGGAGGAGGAGGAGGAGGAGCGGCAGCGGCAGCGTGCGGCAGCGGCTGCGTGCGGCAGCGGCGGCGGCGGCGGCGGCGGCAGCAGCAGCAGCAGCAGCAGCAGCAGCAAACAACAATCCTTTCGATCAGCGAGCAACACAGCAGTAGCAACGAATCGGACTGAGCTACACGGAGAAAGGAAAAAACTCATGGGAAGAGGAGACTACCGGTGAGCTCACAGTACTCAACTGGACTCGTTTAGTTAACCATTTAGAGCACTGACTGCATTACAGTTGGTCTGGAGAATGTGTTGTCTTTATGACAAGCATTAAGTTGTGTATTGACTTTTGTTTGAAAGGATAACTTTATGTTCAAGACCTTTTCTTTCTTTCTTTTAGTAAAAAGAACTGAACTTTATCTGCATTGTTTATTTGGAAGAAAATTGTACCCTTTGTTTAAACTCATCCATTTTTTGTATGTGTTTTAAAGGTTTTTCACCTTGATTGTTTCGCTCATTAAAAACCCGAACAAAGAGTGGAATCCCAGTCTGGTCAAGTCCTTCCTTTTCAAGTGTGGAAACCCATGACGTTAAAATACACTTGCCAATCACGCTCTTTCTCGCTCTCTCGCTCCCTCTCCCTACCTACCTACCTACCCACCCAGATGTATAATAATTCCACAGACCTATATCATTACAGTAATCCCTCGTTTTTCGCTGGGGTTACGTTCCAAAAAGAACCCGTGATAGGTGAAATACGTGAAGTCGAAACCTTTATTTTTTTACCATTATTATACAGGTACAGTAATCCCTTGCTACATCACGGTTCGATTATCACGGCTTCAGCAAGTCGCAGATTTATTTCCCCAAAAAATCACAAATTCAAATTACCATTTTTTTCCATGTATAATGCGCCCCCATGTATAATACGCACCCTAAAAATGGCATGTCAATGCTGGAAAAAAGCCTGTACCCATGTATAATACGCACCCAAATTTTGACTTTTTTTTTTTTTTTTCCTTCTTTTTTTTAAGTCCCAATGATCGTCACACACGCATCTGGGTGTGGTGAAATTTGTCCTCTGCATTTGACCCATCCCCGTGTGATTTTGATCCATCCCCTGGGGGAGAGGGGAGCAGTGAGCAGCAGCGGCGCCGCGCTCGGGAATCATTTGGTGATCTAACCCCCCAATTCCAACCCTTAATGCTGAGTGCCAAGCAGGGAGGCAATGGGTCCCATTTTTATAGTCTTTGGTATGGTCTTAACTAGGCTGGATGTATTTTTTTTGTTGGCGTTGATTTCTCCGACTGCCCATAAAGGCACCACCGCGATCAGTTAGGTTAAAATGAAAAGAGAGGAAAGTGACGTGCGGACATGTGAAAAAGGCGGCTCTGTATGGGAGAGAAGTTGAAGAGGAATAAAAACACCCTTGGAAAACAAAACTTGCCCCTCGTCGTGACTCGGAGCCGCAACAAATGTTTCGGATTTGTGTAGGGTACATTGTGACAGCAAACGAGCAGGTGATCGAGCAAGCGTCTGATACGAGAGCATTGCGTTCGTATGGAGCGTGCTTGAAGTGAACAGCAGAGACGAAAGGAACAAGGCAAAGTGTTGTGAAATAAAATATTACCTGTAATACGTATTTTGTTATTTGCTGATTGTATGTATTAAACTATCACATTCATTGTCAGTCAAGAAGAGAAGAGGACTATTCGCATCGGATCCATAGTGCGCATGCGCAGTGATACTGCCTCCGTATGACGTCCAGTCCGCGATGGAGATTAAAAAACAAACAATATTTAAAACAATAACACAGGTTTCTGTTCCTGTCTTTGGTAATGTCCCCCTGTCTTTTTGTTCCACGTCTTTGTCGGTCAGTCCTGTTGTTGGTTTTGTTAGAGAGTTATGTTAGTTTACCAAGTCTGTGTTTTGAGTTCCTCCAATGAACCCTGGTTCAAGCTGCACTTGGTCGCCCTCTTCCTTTCCACAGTCCATCCGTGACAAGATTTTCTTCAAAAATTGTTGTACCATGATTTTCTTCAAAAAAAAAAAAAAAATTAAAAAAATAAATTTAAAAAAAAAAAAAAAATTTTTTAAATTGTACCCATGTATAATGCGCACCCCGGATTTTAGGACAATAAATTAGTTAAATTTTGCGCATTATAAATGGAAAAAAACGGTATATCTTCTAAATTGAGGAATTATGGCACGAGTTGCTCACACGCCAGCAGAAGGCAAGAAGTGTCCACACAATTGCAGTACGTACACTAGCTCAGTGGCCTAGTGGTAGAGTCTCCGCCCTGAGACTGGAAGGTTGTGGGTTCAAACCCCGGCCGGGTCATACCAAAGACTATAAAAATGGGACCCATTGCCTCCCTGCTTGGCACTCAGCATTAAGGGTTGGAATTGGGGGGTTAGATCACCAAAATGATTCCCGAGCGCGGCACCGCTGCTGCTCACTGCTCCCCTCTCCCCCAGGGGATGGATTGAAATCACACGGGGATGGGTTAAATGCAGAGGACAAATTTCACCACACCCAGATGTGTGTGTGACGATCATTGGGACTTAAACTTAACTTAACTTAACCTTTTTATAAAAAAGTCATTATAAGAGTTCTAAAACATATTTACAGTATTGTACCTTGTTATATTTGTTTTAAGAATAACAAAATAGTTCTAAAAACATATTTACAGTATGTACACTTTTACCTTGTTATAAAAAAGTTGTTATACTAATAAGAGTTCTAAAAACATACTTAGTGTATACTTTAGCTACATATACATGTCACGCACACGCGCACGCACGCACACACACACACGCATACACACACACACATACACACCATCCATCCATCCAGCCGCTTCCGCTTATCTGGGATCGGGTCGCGGGGCAGCAGCTTTAGGAGGGAACCCCAGACTTCCCTCTCCCCAGCCACTTCATCCAGCTCATCCCAGGGGATCCCGAGGCGTTCCCAGGCCAGCTTAGAGACATAGTCTCTCCAGCGTGTCCTGGGTCGTCCACGAGGTCTCCTACCGGTGGGACATTGCCCACAACACCTCCCCAGGGAGGCGTCCAGGAGGCATCCTGATGAGATGCCAGAGCCACCTCATCTGGCTCCTCTCAACGTGGAGGAGCAGCGGCTCTACTCTGAGTCCTTCCCGGATGACTGAGCTTCTCACCTTATCTCTAAGGGAGAGCCTGGACACCCTGCGGAGGAAACTCATTTCGGCCGCTTGTATCCGGGATCTTGTTATTTCGGTCACGACCCATAGCTCGTGACCATAGGTGAGGGTAGGAGCGTACATCGACCGGTAAATTGAGAGCTTTGCCTTTTGGCTCAGTTCTCTCTTCACCACGACAGACCGGTACAGAGTCTGCATTACAGCCGACGCTGCACCGATCCACCTGTCGATCTCGCGCTCCATCCTGCCCTCACTCGTGAACAAGTCCCCAAGATACTTGAACTCCTCCACTTGGGGCAGGATCACGTCCCCGATCCGGAGAGGGCATACCACCCTTTTCCGACCGAGGACCATGGCCTCGGATTTGGAGGTGCTGACCCTCATCCTGACCGCTTCACACTCGGCTGCGAACCGCCCCAGTGAGAGCTGGAGATCACGGCTTGGAGAAGCCAACAGCACCACGTCGTCTGCAAAAAGCAGAGACGCAATGCTGAGGTCCCCAAACCGGACACCCTCAACGCCTCGGCTGCGCCAAGAAATTCTGTCCATAAAAGTTATGAACAGAACACACGTATCATATTTGTATTTACATTATTCATACATTATTTTATGTATGTCGTTTATACTACGTATTCATATAATGTTTACATGTTTGAAACTATTATTAAATGTTCTAATGATAACATATGCACTTATAGGGTTTAATATACACTTAGTGATACACAAACAATGTAGGTATGACAAAAAAAGGGTGACATGACTTCACGGCTTTTCACATACCGTGGGTGGTCTTGGGACCAATTATCCGCGATAAACGAGGGATTACTGTATAACATTGAAACCAAAGGACAAAACCTGTTTTCAGGCCTAAGCATTTGTTTAACAAAGAGAAGTAAACACTTTCTTCCAGATAACTACAGTAAAATAATAATTTTAATCAGCATTACGTACTATAAAGTGCGCCTTTGCACCCTGACTCTGCTCTGTAGTGTCTTTTTCTTCTGAAGCCATAACACAAAGCACTGTGAAAAAGATGGATGGATGGATGGATGGATGGATGGATGGATGGATGGATGGATGGATGGATGGATGGATCATTTTGTAGATGGCAAAATATGGTTGGTGATGTGACTCACGCCTTTGAGCACTTCGTCCCTGTGGTCACTGAACAGCATGAACAAGTTGATCTTCCAGCTGGTGTTGCAATTTACAGAGTTGACCTGCAGACATTCACACAAACATGCACGTGTACACACACACACACACACACACACACACACACACACACACACACACACACACACATGCGCACACGCATGCAAGCACGCACACAAAGTCAGAGGAGGATGTGGATGTGAGCTTAGATGGTGATGCACTGCTGAAAAGATGGTAGCACCTCTTTACAGCCTGGGTGGTCATTCAGTTCGTAGTTTGATGCGTGAAGCGGCTGGCCAGCGTTGACAGGGTTCAAGATGACTTTGTCCCCCACCACTACCTGTAGGAGCCCAAACCCATATTACTATTACGATTATGAATCATTTATATTAGCTTTTACATTTACATGGTGTCTAATATTATTCCCATCCTTGTCAAAACCCTGAAGTAACTCACTCCCTGTTGGTTGCTCCCAAATACTCATAATATGAAGACCTAAAAAGTAAAAGACTGCTGAGAGGTGGTGGATGACAACCAACATCACAGTGAGACGAGCCACAAAAATGACTAACCATCAGTGTTGATAGGTTGTGACATTACAAGTGGCCGCAGTACTAGATGAACAACATTTTTCAGGAACATGGTAGTAAAACCTGCACTCAGTGGTATTTTAACTATAATTGTATATAAAAAAGAATTCAACACTCCTTCACATGCATGTTTTTTCTTTCTTGAGCTCTCCTGTGAGAAACTGTTGGTCTCTGGGGGCGTGCTCGATAGCGGTTTCTACTGAGCAAATGTAGAATTCATCACATTGAAATAATAGCTTATGATCACGACTCCATGAGATGAGCAAACACGAGAATGTGCTTGGTGTCACGTTCGCAGAAAGACCGCAGGAAATTTGACCCCATCTGAAAATAATTTTCCAGAGACTTGCAAGATCACCCATTGTGAACCATCAAAGTGCTCATCTACTATTTAAAAGATCGGGAGTCATAAGTGGTTAAAAAAAAAGCTATTATTAAGCTGTGAGTGACTTAGCAAGTCACTATTAGATATCAACTTAACAGGGGTGGCACGGTGGTGCACTGGTTAGCATGTCCGCCTCACAGTGCAAAGGGTTCCATTCCTTCCCGTGTGGAGTTTGCATGTTGCCTGCGTGGGTTTTTTCCGGGTACTCCGGTTCCCTCCCACATTTCAAAAACATGGTTTGAAGGCCGACTGAGCACTTCAAATTGCCCATAGATGTGAGTGAGTACGGATGGTTGTCTGTCTGTGTGCCCTGCAATTGGCTGGCAACCTGTCATGTCAGATTTTTAATCCAAATTAAATCATTCTTCATTTTATCTTTTGCAGTTTAACTTTATATACAACAAAATACTTTATAATCACAAAATAATAATCCATAGTGTTTTTGTTGTTTGCGATCATTGTAAATGGGCGGATGCGCAGTAGTTTTTGTCAAGTTAGTAGCAAGTAGACAGAGCTCTCACAAGTAGTCGGTGGGTTATTATGCCTTTCCCTGTGCAGCGTCACTGGCAGCGTCTCTGATCTTAGCATCGCCTTAGTCCTTAGAATGTCTGTGTCACCGATTATCTTGCAAACAGACACCTGTGTGTGCATGAACTGGGAAGGGACAAGGGAGAACGCACTTGCAGCCGATCATGAGCGGCCGCTCATGTCTTCGTCCTTTGTGTCACTTATAAACAACGCCGCTGATGACTCCTGAAGTACATGCGGCGCTGACGTCGGACTCATCGTCAGTTGCGGTTCCAATTCTTCCACAGGCCTATATAACTACAGTAATCCCTCGTTTTTCACTGGGGTTACGTTCAACAAAGAACCCGTGATAGGTGAAATCCTTGTAGAAACCTTTTTTTACCATTATTATAAAGGTATAACATTGAAACCAAAGGACAAAACTTGCTTTCAGGCCCAAGTATTTGTTTAACAAAGAGAAGTAAACACTTTCTTCCAGATAACTACAGTAAAATAATAATTTTAATCATTAGTACGTATGTACTATAAAGTGCGACTCTGCGGTCTGACTCCGCTCTTTTTCTTCTGAAGCCATAACACAATGCACTGTGAAAAAAATCTGTGAAGCAGCAAGGCTGTGAACGGTGAATCATTATAAAGACTGTGGACCGGTGTTGTGCAGCATCGCTTTGTTGGGCGGAGGGATATGTGACAGGGTCACTGGGGAGAAGAGTGGTTTGTTGATCGCATGTCCATCCGCCAGGCAAATAGTGCCGTATAATTGACACAAAGAAGAGACAGAACGAGATCAAGATGGACATTACTGAAGAAAGGAAGCGTTTATACACTATACACAAACCCTCATTATGGCGGACAAAAGAAAAGCATATGAGGCCACTTTTAAGTTAAAGGCAGTCGATTTGGCTCTTAACTAAGGAACTCGAGCTGCTCATGCACTGTAGAGGTTTCCTCCAGTCACTGGAGGGCACTGGGCTATTGTTGATGACATCTTGTTGCATCACCCTTTTCTTTCTTTATTTCCCGGTCATGTCTACTCTGGAGCTATACGTGTAGCTCCCTAGTTTAATGTAACTTAGCGCTTTGTGCATGAATAAAATTAGCACGAACAGACCCTCATCATGGAAAATGCTAGAAGAAATGCATAAAAGCAACAAAGAAAGAGAGTCTGAAAAAGTGTGTGGCGAAGTATATCTGACACTATTCCAATCCGACACTGAGGAGTGAGTGAGGGTTGGACGCAGCCGAGGTGTTGAGGGTGTCCGGTTTGGGGACCTCAGCATTGCATCTCTCTTTTTGCAGACGACATGTTGCTGTTAGCTTCTTCAAGCCGTGGTCTCCAGCTCTCACTGGAGTGGTTCACAGCCGAGTGTGAGCCGAGACCATGGTCCTCAGTCGGAAAAGGGTGGAATGCCCTCTCCGGATTGGGCATGAGATCCTGCCCCAAGTGGAGGAATTCAAGTATCTTCGGGTCTTCGGAGAGAGGCTGTCTGGGTCTCAGCGGAGGCTTCGTGGCCGTTTGTCTACCGTCGATCATCGGACACGAAAGTATGGCTGCGGATCAAGAGGTTTGTACGGCTTCGTGCACCAACTGCACCCTTCTCTTAGAGAGGTTGTCCGTGCTAGAGGGACGTGTCCGCCAGCTACAGCAGAATAGTGCGATAACAGTAGATGTGGCGGACACAGACGCGGACTGTAGTCAGCCCGCTAGCCCAGTTAGCATTAGCCACAAGCAGCTTGCTAATCGCTGGTTAGCGATTAAGCCAGGTAAGACGCATAGCCGTCCAAAGTCATCTCGGTCTACTGGCCCTCGCACCTTGGTCATAGATGACTCCATTACCCGAAATATCACGCTTAAAAATCCAGCCACGGTAATGTGTATTCCTGGGGGCAGAGCACCCGACATAGAAGCTAATCTTAGGGAGTTGACTCGCAATAGGCCTAGTCAACAGCGTAGTTCCAACAACACTAGCTCCTCGGATATAGTGATACACGTCGGTGCCAATGATGTTAGCATGAGGCAATCAGAGATCGCAAAGAAAAACATAGCGAGGACTTGTGATCTCGCCAGAAAGATGAGTCGGCATCGAGTATTTGTCTCTGGCCCCCTGCCTGGGAGAGGCACTGATGAGAGGTTTAGTAGATTAGTCTCCCTTAATCGATGGATGGCTGCGTTCTGTAAAAAGCAGGGACTGTATTTTATAGATAACTGGTCCTCCTTCTGGGACCGCCCCGACCTGCTGAGGAAGGACGGCCTTCATCCTAACCGTGAAGGCGCCTTCACTCTTTTTAGGAATATAGATTACTGTTTGAGCCACTCATGACAGGTCACTTTAGAGCAGGCCGGGGCACAGGTGACTAAACCACCTATTAGGATGGGCTTGGAGTCTGTTAAGTTAAAGTTAACTAGTGCTAGGCTAGACTTCCAGCATGCATATAGCTCCTTGTGTAGACTAGAGCATTACAGTTTGAATAGTGCTACAGTACACATGAACACACTTTCTACTGAGGTAGTCGACAAATCCAATCACTCTACCCCGACCGGTATCGCTGATGAAACGGTGCCTGTTTCAGATAATATTACATGTGTACCAAATAGTTCCTATTAAATTCCTACGGTCGTATCGTCCCACCATGCTAATAAACATTTGAGAGGTAATGTCAGGCCTAGAGAACACAATCTTACTCGCATTTCGTATAAAAATCCTTCGATCGATATGAACCCTGATCGACCGATTACACTTAAACTCAGTTTTATGAATATTAGATCGCTTCATACGAAAGCAGTTCTCGTTAATGACCTCATCACGGAACATAATCTAAAGGTTTTTGGTCTTTGTGAGACCTGGTTAAAACCTAATGAACTGCTGCCGCTTAATGAGGAATGGAAATACCTTAGATCTGGTATTATCCCGAGGACTGGCAACCTCAAATATAACAGTACTGCCATACACTACTGTTTTGTCTGATCATTACTTAATAAAATTTGAAATTTTAGTTCTTAGTCAAAGACAAGAGAGCAATCAGAATTATAGCAGCCGTAATATTAACTCCATGACTGCAACTGCGCTATCTGAGTTACCGTAATTTTCGGACTATAAGTTGCACCGGAGTATAAATCGCACCAGCCATAAAATGCCCAAAAATGTGAAAAAAAACATATATAAGTCGCTCCGGAGTATAAGTCGCATTTTGGGGGGCAATTTATTCGACAAAATCTAACACCAAGAACAGACATGAACGAGCAACAACAGGCTAAACGATACGGTATGCTAACGTGACAAACACAAACGAGGAGCTGAGAACGGGCCTGACGTAACATTCAGTTATT
Organism: Syngnathus acus; assembly: GCF_901709675.1. NCBI lineage: Eukaryota > Metazoa > Chordata > Actinopteri > Syngnathiformes > Syngnathidae > Syngnathus > Syngnathus acus. The sequence goes on along the minus strand of NC_051088.1, from coordinate 320,864 downwards.
TAAAAAAAACTATTACATAAATAACACGTTTATAAAACCATCTGTGTCACTCCAATTCATTAAATCCATCGATTGTCCTTTGTCAACAATGCCGTGTGCCGCGCCGCAGTTCAAATTATTCCACAGGCCCATACAACGATATATAAAGTATATTTTAAATAACTATCACATAAACAACAATATTATCAAACCATTTGTGTCACTCCAAATCATTAAATCCATCGATCAAATTTCTCGTCTTTTATCGATCGTCCTTTGTCAACAATGCCGTGTGCCGCGCCGCAGTTCAAATTATTCCACAGGCCCATACAACGATATATAAACTATATTTTAAATAACTATCACATAAACAACAATATTATCAAACCATTTGTGTCACTCCAAATCATTAAATCCATCGATCAAATTTCTCGTCCTTTATGTCATCCTGGTGACAGAGGACATGTCCAGAGGATATGGCGCTTTAAAGTGTTAATTACTTTATTTGATTTTTTCTCTCTATTTTTCATGTTTTGAATATGTTCAAGATAAAGATATCAAAGCATGTGAAGTGATCAACTATACTAAAAATAACATGTGAAGTGGTCAACTATACTTGTAAGTAAGTGATGTGTTGATGATCAAGTAAAAATTTGTGAAAAAAAAACATATATAAGTCGCTCCTGAGTATAAGTCGCCCCCCCCACCCAAACTATGAAAAAAACCGCGATTTATAGTCCGAAAATTACGGTACTGTCGTCGGCAACTGCCATAGTTCCCGCATATATCGGCTCTATTGATAATCTTACAAATGAATTCAATGCGACATTGTTAAATGCCATCGACTCTGTGGCGCCGCTACGTCTGAAAACTCGCCATACATTGCCTACTCCGTGGTTCACAGATATAACACGTATGCTTAAGCAATTATGTAGAAAGCATGAGCGCAAATGGCGTTTAACCAAACTTGAGGTTTTCCATCAGGCATGGCGTGACAGCCTCCTAAAATATAAAGGTGCGCTTATTTTAGCAAAAATTCGTTATTTTTCGCAAGTCATTAATCTCAATAAAAACAATCCTAAATACCTATTTGATACAGTGGCAAAGCTAACACTACGCCAGCCGACCCTCGATAGCTTCTTCCACTCAGTTGACGAGTTCATGAAATTTTTCGCTCGAAAGATCGAATCCATTAGGGATGAGATCAAGACGACCATTCCAATCGCTCAGTTGAGACCGCTGATTACCGGCGCTGACAATCATGCAATAACCCTCTCAAATTTTAAAAGCGCGTCCCTTGAAAGGCTTACACAATTGGTTAGTGCGGCTAAACAAACATGTTTACTCGACCCACTTCCAGCCAAACTATTTAAAGAATTATTTCAAATTTTAGGACCATCCGTCTTAAATATAATTAATCTGTCTCCTCTGGGATAGTGCCAACAGCCTTTAAAACCGCTATCATTAAACCACTACTTAAGCGACCAAATCTTGACCCGGACTGTCTCAGTAATTATAGGCCAGTTTCAAACCTCCCATTCATAGCAAAACTTCTTGAAAAAGTAGTAGTGCAGCAGCTTATTGATTACATGGTCGCCAATAATAGATATGAATCTTTTCAGTCTGGTTTTAGAGCTAATCATTCCACTGAGACAGCACTTGCTAAAGTGACTAATGATCTCCTCATAGCTATGGATTAAAACACTTCATCGGTATTGTTACTACTCGATCTTAGTGCTACCTTCGACACTGTAGACTTTGATATTTTATTAGAGCGTCTTAAAAGTTGTGTTGGTATTTCAGGGTCAGCACTAGGCTAGTTCTATTCCTATCTATCAGACAGGACGCACCGAGTGGTCCATGGCAATACGTCCTCTGAGCTCTATAATGTTACGTGTGGTGTCCCAAAGGGATCAGTACAAGGACCAATTCTATTTAATATTTATGTATATGATTCCGCTTGGGGACATAATACGTAAATATAATATTAGTTTTCAATGTTACGCGAATGACACCCAATTATATATGCCGTTATCGATGACAGATCCGCGGGACTGTTGTAATCTTGAGGCGTGCCTTGCGGAGATCAAGCAATGGATGTCTCTCAACTTCCTTCGTCTTAACCCAGATAAAACTGAGATGTTGATAATTGGTCCAGCTCGTTATCAACACTTATTTAAGGAAACCACTATAACTATAGATAACCGTACTATCACTCAGAGCGATACTGTAACTAATCTCGGGGTAATATTTGACCAAACGCTCTCCTTTCAAAAGCACATTAAGAATATAACCAGAATTGCGTTTTTTCACCTTCGTAATATTGCTAAGATTCGTCCGATCCTCTCGACCGGTGATGCGGAAACTATTATAAATGTGTCCGTCGCCCCTGGACTACTGTAATGCATTATTCTCTGGTCTTCCTAAGTCCAGCATCAAAAGTCTACAGTTAGTACAAAATGCTGCTGCAAGGCTGCTCTCACGGACAAGAAAATTTGATCACGTTACCCCAATATTAGCCAACTTACATTCGCTCACAGTCCATTTAAGATGTGACTTCAAGGTTCTTCTATTAACCTATAAATCATTGCATGGCTTAGCGCCTTCATATCTCGTCGACCTAGTTGTTCCTTATGTTCCATCTCGTAACCTTCGTTCGCAAAACGCTAGTCTTTTAGTGACACAGAGGGCCAAGAAAATGTCTGCAGGGTCAAGAGCATTTTCTATTCGGGCTCCAGAGCTTTGGAATGCCTTACCAATGGATAATAGAACTGCTACCCCAATAGAAACATTTAAGACACGTTTAAAGACATTTCTATGATATGGCCTTTAATTAACCTGTAGTGGCCGATTCGGCTGGAGTTTGTTTTCACTCCTCTCCCCATCCACAAAAAACAAGACCGACATTCTGGAGCATATAAATCAACAATGTAGATTCTTGAGCGTTCATGAGAGTTCGAGTTCTCTTTTCTTTTTCCTTTTTGGTTCCAGTGTACGAATGATCAGGAACATTTCTTACTTTCTTTACTGTACTTTCTTTCTTACTTACACTGCTGTGATCAAAAAAAACACACTCCATAATAGCTGTGAATGGAGTTGTGTATTTATTCAAGTTACAGCAGAACCTCAGTTTTCGAACGTCCCAGTTCTCGAACGAATCGGAGTTCGAACGAAAAATTTGAGATTTTTTTGCTTCCGATGTCGAATAAAAATTCGGAGGTCGAACCTCGCGAGATGAGCCGAGAGGACCCGAGAAAACCCAACCGCGCGGCCCGGATGCCGACTGACTCCATACTTTGAGGATTGTATTAACCCCTAATCATCCCTCCAAAGAAAGCAAGTGGGAGCAGTAAAGCTGCTGATGGTGAAAAGAGGAAAGTAGTGCGCAAAACTGTTGAGTTTAAGAAAGAATTAATAGCAAAATATGAATCTGGTGTGTGTGTGTCCAAGTTAGCTAGGGAGTTTTGCATGGCAAAATCGACGATAAGCACCATCCTAAAACACAAAGACGCTCTCAAAGCAAATGATGTTGCTAAAGGATTGACTGTGCTTAGCAAACAAAGGCCACAGGTATTGGAAGAAGTGGACAAACTGTTGCTAATTTTCATAAACGAGCAAGTTAGCGGGGGAAAGTGTTAGCGAGGACGGCATTTGTGGCAAAGTGAGACAAAAAGACCCTAGTCTGGTTCCTGAAGGGTTTGATTTCAAGGCAAGCCGAGGATGGTTCGACAAATTTAGAAAGAGAAGTGGGGTACATTCCGTGGTTCGTCATGGGGAGGCTGCAAGTTCGGACAAGGATGCTGCAGAAAAGTTTAAAGTGGAATTCGCCAGATATATCAAGACGGGGAATACCTTCCCCAGCAAGTTTTTAACTGCGATAAAACTGGCCTATTTTGGAAGAAAATGCCACAAAGGACCTTCATCACACGGGAGGAAAAGTCGCTGCCAGGTCAGAAGCCTATGAAGGCTAGATTTACTCTTTTGCTTTGTTGTAATCCTAGCGGTAATTGCAAAATAAAGCCGCTTCTTGTGTACCATTCTGAGACTCTTCGAGCATTCAAAGCGAATAATATTATGAAGAGTAAATTGCCAGTTATGTGGAGGTCTAATACGAAGGCTTGGCTGACCCGACAATATTGCACAGAGTGGGTGCATGAGGTTTTTGCCCCGACCGTGAAGGCCTATTTGGTGGAAAAGAAGTTGCGGTTACGCTGCCTTCTCTTAATGGATAATGCTCCTGCCCACCCTCCTGGTTTGGAGGATGACTTAACTGATGAATTTGAGTTCATCAAAATCAAGTTTCTTCCTCCGAACACCACACAGTTGCTTCAACCCATGGACCAGCAAGTCATTACTAATTTCAAGAAATTGTACGCCAAATTCCTCTTTCAACGATGCTTCGAGGTCACTAGTGACACTTAATTAACCCTTGGTGATTTTTGGAGACATCATTTTAATATCTATCACTGCATCACCATCGTCGACAAAGCATGGAACCAAGTTTCGTATAGGACCATGAACTCGGCATGGAGGAAATTGTGGCCCGATTGCGTTACCGAGCGCAAATTCGAAGGGTTTGAAAGTGTTGCTAGCACCAGCACAGCTGCTGATGTCGAGGAGGGATCTCAAGAGTTTAGGCAACTCATTGATGAAATTGTTACTATGGGCCAAAATCTCAGTTTGGAGATGGACAGCGATGATGTCGAGGAGCTGCTGGGGGAATATCGGGTCGAGCTTACGACAGAAGAACTCCTGCACCTTCAGGAGGAGCAGAAGAAGACGTTGGAGGAGGAGATGTCTTCTGATGACGATGAAGGAAGGATGCCGCAACTGCTGTCATAAAAGATATGTGTGCTAAATGGAATGAACTGCAGAACTTTGTCGAGCTTTATCACCCCGATAAAGCCGGAGCCACCAGAGCTATGTATGCTTTTAATGGCATTGTCGTTAGCCACTTCCGCAAAGTTCTTAAAAGAAGGCAGAAACAAGTTACACTAGATAAGTTCTTTGCAAAAAGGAAAGAACACCCAGTGGAAGTCTTCCCAACCGAAGAGATTTGCGAGAGAGACAACACCTACAGACGAGTTTCCCGATGTTTTTATGGAAGGGGATTCACCTTCCAACCAATAAACTTTTTTTTTTTTGGTGAAAATACTCCCCTCCGTGAGTCATCACCTTATCGTGGTGGAGGGGTTTGCGTGCCCCTATGATCCTAGGAGCCATGTTGTCTGAGGCTTCATGCCCCTGGTAGGGTCACCCATGGCAAACGGGTCCTAGGTGAGGGGCCAGACAAAGCACGGCTCACACAAGCCCCTTATGAAGAAAAACATAAATGGATTTTGTTTTCCCTCGCCCGGACGCGGGTCACCGGGGCCCCCCTCTGGAGCCAGGCCTGGAGGCGGGGCTCGAAGGCGAGCGTCTGGTGGCCGGGCCTTCGCCCATGGGGCCCGGCCGGGCACAGCCCGAAAAGGAAACGTGGGTCCCCCTTCCCATGGGCTCACCACCTATGGGAGGGGCCAAAGGGGTCAGGTGCAGTGTAAGCTGGGCGGCGGCCAAAGGCAGGGACCTTGGTGGTCTGATCCCCGGCTGCAGAAGCTGGCTCTTGGGACATGGAATGTCACCTCTCTGGTTGGAAAGGAGCCCGAGCTAGTGTGCGAGGCAGAAAAGTTCCGACTAGACATAGTCAGACTTGCCTCCACGCACAGTTTGGGTTCCAGTACAAGCCCTCTCGAGAGGGGCTGGACTCTCTTCCACTCTGGAGTTGCCCATGGTGAGAGGCGTCAAGCAGGTGTGGGTATACTTATTGCCCCCCGGCTGGGCACCTGCACATTGGGGTTCACCCCGGTGAACGAGAGGGTAGCCTCCCTCCGCCTTCGGGTGGGGGGACGGGTCCTGACTGTTGTTTGTGTCTATGCACCAAATGGCAGCTCAGAGTACCCACCCTTCTTGGAGTCCCTGGAGGAAGTGCTGGAGAGCGCTCCTTCTGGGGACTCCATCGTTCTATTGGGTGACTTCAATGCTCACGTGGGCAATGACAGTGAGACCTGGAAGGGCGTAATTGGGAGGAACGGCCCCCCCGATCTGAACCCGAGCGGTGTTCTATTATTGGACTTCTGTGCTCGACACAGATTTTCTATAATGAACACCATGTTCAAACATAAGAGTGTCCATGTGCATCCCAGGCCGCAGTTCGATGATCGACTTTGTAGTCGTGTCATCGGATTTACGGCCGCATGTTTTGGACACTCGGGCGAAGAGAGGGGCGGAGCTGTCAACTGATCACCACCTGGGGTCCGACCTGGCAGACCCAAACGCTCTGTGAGGCAGTAAGTCGGATTCGTTCCCAGTGAGGGTTGGACTCCACCAAGGCCGCCCTTTGTCACAGATTCTGTTCATAATTTTTATGGACATAATTTTTATGGACAGAATTTCTAGGCGCAGCCGAGGCGTTGAGGGGGTCCGGTTTGGGGACCTCAGCATCGCGTCTCTGCTTTTTGCAGACGATGTGGTGCTGTTGGCTTCTTCAGGCCGTGGTCTCCAGCTCTCACTGGAGCGGTTCGCAGCCGAGTGTGAAGCGGTCGGGATGAGGGTCAGCAACTCCAAATCAGAGTCCATGGTCCTCGATCGGAAAAGGGTGGAATGCCTTCTCCGGATCGGGGATGAGATCCTGCCCCAAGTAGAGGAGTTCAAGTATCTTGGGGTCTTCTTCACGAGTGAGGGGAGGATGGAGCGCGAGATCGACAGGCGGATCGGTGCAGCGTCGGCAGTAATGCAGACTCTGTACCGGTCCGTCGTGGTAAAGAGAGAGCTGAGCCAAAAGGCAAAACTCTCAATTTATCGGTCAATTTACGCTCCTACCCTCACCTATGGTCACGAGCTATGGGTCGTGACCGAAAGAACGAGATCCCAGATACAAGCGGCCGAAATGAGTTTTCTCCGCAGGATGTCCGGGCTCTCCCTTAGAGATAAGGTGAGAAGCTCAGTCATCCGGGAGAGACTCAGAGTAGAGTCGCTACTCCTCCACGTTGAGAGGAGCCAGATGAGGTGGCTTGGGCATCTCATCAGGATGCCTCCTGGACGCCTCCCTGGGGAGGTGTTCCGGGCATGTCCCACCGGTAGGAGACCTCGGGGACGACCCAGGACGCGCTGGAGAGACTATGTCTCTCAGCTGGCCTAGGAACGCCTTGGGATCCCCCAGGATGAGCTGGATGAAGTGGCTGGGGAGAGGGAAGTCCGGGAGTCCCTCCTGAAGCTGCTGACCCCGCGACCCGACCCCGGATAAGCGGAAGAAGATGAATGGATGGTGAAAATACTGTACGTAAGAAAATGTTTTTAATGTTTTTGCTGCACACAAACTTTGATACAGTATACTGTTATCTTTCATTAGAATTTCTGCACTTTTTTTTTTTTTTTTTTACAATTGGTGAAATTAAAAAAAATCTTTTGCTGTTTTTTTTCACATGATCTTTGATATGTTGTCTTTCATTGGTAAATATAAAAAAAAATGTTTTGATGTGCTTTTTTTCCCCTCCCAATTTAAAAAGATATCTTTTACTATTAGAATAAAACACACAAGCTATATTATTTACGTAAGAAAACGTTTTTGCTGTTTTTGCTGCACACGAACTTCGATACAGTATACTGTATGTTATCTTTCATTAGAATTTCTGCACTTTTTTTTATTTTATTTTTTTACAATTGGTGAAATTAAGAAAATGTTTTTGCTGGGTTTTTTTCACATGATCTTAGATATCAAAGTCAAAGTCTGCTTTATTGTCAATTTCTTCACATGTGAAGACATACAAAGAGATCAAAATATCGTTACCTACTATCCCACGGTGACAAGACATATTACACATTCAAGTAAACAATACAAAAAGTAAAAATAAGAAGGCACATACAAACAATGAATAAATAAGAGCAATGAATAAATAAGAGCAACTTGGTGGAAATGGTGCAATCGTGCATACAGAGGAGGAGTAGTGCAAGCGGAGTCGTGCAAGGCAGCCATCGTGGCCCAAAAGGGTGGAGGGGGGAGAGAAGGAGAGAGTTCATGATCCTAACAGCCTGGAGTATGAAGCTGTTGGTGAAGCTGTTGGTGAGTCTGGTGGTGCGGGAGCGCAGGCTTCTGTCTGTACCTCTTCCCAGAGGGCAGTAGATCAAACAAAGTGTGAGCGGGGTGACTCACATCACTCACAATCGTGGTCGCCTTGCGGGTGAGATGGGAGGTGTAAATGTCCTTCAGACTTCAGAATGAAGCACCAAAAATCCTGTTGTCTTTCATTGATAAAAATAAACTAAAATGTTTTGATGTGCTTTTTTTTCCCTCACAATTTAAAGAGATATCTTTTACTATTAGAATAAAACACACAAGTTATATTTCTGCACTTTTTTTTCTTTTATTCAATTTCAGTAAACGAGGCTGGGGTACGAGTTGCTACAGATACGGCAATACATTCCCCAGCCTAGCCTACTCTATTAATTTAATTTAATTTATTTATATTATTTATTTGTATTATTTATTTCTACATTACCGACTCATTTATTCATGCAGTCTATGTAAAATAATGAAAAAATGCTTTTTTTCTGTCTTGGAACGGATTAATTTTGTTTCCATTATTTGTACCGTAATTTTCGGACTATAAATCGCGTTTTTTTTCATAGTTTAGGTGGGGGGGCGACTTATACTCAGGAGCGACTTATATATGTTTTTTTTCACAAATTTTTACTTGATCATCAACACATCACTTACAAGTATAGTTGACCACTTCACATGTTATTTAGTATAGTTGATCACTTCACATGCTTTGATATCTTTATCTTGAACATATTCAAAACATGAAAAATAGAGAGAAAAAATCAAATAAAGTAATTAACACTTTAAAGCGCCATATCCTCTGGACATGTGCTCTGTCACCAGGATGACATAAAGGACGAGAAATTTGATCGATGGATTTAATGATTTGGAGTGACACAAATGGTTTGATAATATTGTTGTTTATGTGATAGTTATTTAAAATATAGTTTATATATCGTTGTATGGGCCTGTGGAATAATTTGAACTGCGGTGCGGCACACGGCATTGTTGACAAAGGACGATCGATGGATTTAATGAATTGGAGTGACACAGATGGTTTTATAAACGTGTTATTTATGTAATAGTTTTTTTAAAATAACTGAATGTTACGTCAGGCCCGTTCTCAGCTCCTCGTTTGTGTTTGTCACGTTAGCATACCGTATCGTTTAGCCTGTTGTTGCTCGTTCATGTCTGTTCTTGGTGTTGGATTTTGTCGAATAAATTGCCCCCCAAAATGCGACTTATACTCCGGAGCGACATATATGTTTTTTTTCACATTTTTGGGCATTTTATGGCTGGTGCGACTTATACTCCGGAGCGACTTATAGTCCGACAATTACGGTAATGGGAAAAATAGATTCAGAATTCGAACAAATCACTTCTCGAAACGCCTTCTGGAACGGATTGTGGTCAAAAACCGAGGTCCTGCTGTATTTAAGTATTGCTTATCCAGGTACGGTATTTGCAATGCCAACCAAGTTGCGGCCAGCAGACTAAAACATGGCTAAATGACTTAACGCCTGTAAAGTTAAAGTTAAAGTTAAAGTCCCAATGATCGTCACACACACACCTGGGTGTGGTGAAATTTGTCCTCTGCATTTAACCCATCCCCGTGTGATTTTAATCCATCCCCTGGGGGAGAGGGGAGCAGTGAGCAGCAGCGGTGCCGCGCTCGGGAATCAGTTGGTGATCTAACCCCCCAATTCCAACCCTTAATGCTGAGTGCCAAGCAGGGAGGCAATGGGTCCCATTTTTATAGTCTTTGGTATGACCCGGCCGGGGTTTGAACCCACAACCTTCCAGTCTCAGGGCGGACACTCTACCACTAGGCCACTGAGCTGGAGGGCCACTGAGCTGGAGAGTATTTCCCAGGACATCTTCGTATTTCACGTCCTGTCCCGGGCGGCTGTTTTTTTTATTTTATTCTTTTTTTTTGAGAAAGTGAGGAAATGTCCTGGTTTCTAAATTACCTTAATTGGACCATTAAATTTACAGGTGCTAGTGCACTGCACACAGTGCTGCGTCTGACAGTAATCCCTGAGCAGCATCAGTACAGCCAGCCATGTTCATAATCAGAAGATAGACTGCTGTTGGTATGCCAGCAACATGACAAAGCGCAAATCTATGTTTACAGACGATTTCCAAAAGTTTCCCCGCTTTCACACCGGGAAGCCATGTGCACAGTGTGCAAAACAGGTACATATGTCTTGCTGTCCAACGGAAGTGCAAGGGATCTAAAAAGCCACCAAGACACAGAGAAACACAAAACAGCTGTCTGAGGTGAGAGTGGCTCAAAGTTGATAACAGAGTACTTTGTAAAAACCAGGGAACGAGGATGCAGTGAATGTAGCGGAGGTGTTACTATGAGTGAGAGATGTTTAGATGAGTCATTATTTATTTCATTGTGCTATTCATTCATTACAGGAATTTTTAAGCATTTTTTAATAAATACGTTTTGAATAAAATTCTCATTCGTTATTGGAGTTTTTGTTGTTGACTTTTACTGACAAGCATTTTTAATAAACCAACTGTTTTATTGTAGGAACTAGGATTACATATGTTAAGTGAGTGCATTCCACAGGCAAAGAATGTTTTTAAAGCAGGGAACACCTGTAACTCTCTATGTATGGGAACAGAGAGAGCCACCAAATCATCGACCCTCCCCCTTCTCCAGGGTGTCCAGTGTGTAGAGATACAATAATATGCTAACTTTGATGGTCACTGTCTAAATTATTCACAGTTAGCTTGAAGGAATAGGGTCAAAAGAACACAAAACCCGCCTAGCCACAATAACAGATACGCTCACATCTCTTTGGATAAAGTATATAAGCAGACAAGTATATTCATGGAGTCAACCAATAAAGAAGACATTCTTTGATATAAGATAATAACAGAGGTTGCTACAACTTCACGATTCAATATGTATTTCTGTGCACTGCAAAATAAATGTCTTTTGATATGTTGCCTAAATAGCTTAATGACCCTTAAGGAACTGTGTAATGCATGCCTGATGTTTTTTCTCTAAATCATGGACACGGCCAGAGTCGTTTTGACCGTTCAGTACTTGATTATATCTTGTGTTTTGATTAAACGTCATATGTCGCCTAATGCGGGACGCCAGCTTTTCGATTACTACTGAACGCTCTGCACAGAGGGAAATATTTTGCCTAACAAAGAAAAGATATGGTGGGAAGCATGATTAAACTAAGAATATAATGATGTGAGCAAAGACATGGAGTATCAAAAGAACTCACTTTGCATAGTCAGGGAACAGTAATAGATTAATGATGTGACAGCCAAAAAGCTCACATAAATTCGTACAAAATGACAAAATTGAAAGAATGAGGTACGACAGTATATGTGCAAGGATGGAGGAGAATGTTTACAGGAAGGTCACTTGGAGATAAAAACCAGCTGGTGCCAGAGGGAGACAGCCAAGGACTCGGCCAAAGATGATCACCAAGGCCGAAAGACGGGATGGAAGACAACAGCCCCCACACACACACCGAATCGTCCATAACCAGCACCCACTCCCATGGAATCAAACTCTACTGCGAACTCGCCCCACCCCAACGACTCATCACCCATCAAACTCGCCCCACACCGGCCTGTACAACTGAATATAAGCTGACCAAAGAACCTTGAACGTTGCCTTTTCTGAATGGAGACTTTCTGCTCTTGAAAGGCCCAGCGCTGTATTGTACTTTCCTGAAAACAGAGCTTTCTTAACAAGAATTATGATTGAACTCAACCAACCTGTGTAAGTCTAATTTCTGCTTCAGTGTCTTTGCATTTTCCTAAATCTGAAGAAATTAAACGAGCACGCAGTGAGTAAATTGGATAACAGGTGATTGGCAATGGCTTTTGCCGTGAGGCGGAGATAGCGCTCCCTAAATTGTGGACCGAATCCAACAAGCTGCAACAATGTTTAAGAACCATAGGGTGTCAGTAATGTCATTTGCATGATTTACCAAGAACTACGAGTTGTGATGAAAATGCCAATCACCTGGGCCACAGGAAATTGCATTACCAGGAATTTATATTACCAGGAACTAAATGTTCTTGGGCTTGTTGGTGGAAAAGTGGCTTATGTGTGTCTGGTTTTGATGGATCTACCTGCAGCAATTCGATGTGGTGGAACACAGTATTCTGCTAGCTCGTTTGCAGCACCAGGTTAGCATTACTGGAGGAGCTTTAGAGTGGTTTAAATCCTATTTGGCTGGAAGTATTTTTGTGTTAGCAGGACTCTGACAGCTACAACAAAAGCTACTTTGTGTTAGCTGTTAAAGCAGGGGTGGGAAAACTTTTTGACTGGCGGGCCGAATTTGGTTCTAAATTTTGACCAGGAGGCCGAACCAGGAGCAGATGGATGTAGTGTTTGTGTGAAGTAATAGAAATGACATGTAAAGGTCATTGCATAAAAGTTTTGTACTTTTAGTAGGTAGTAAAGCATGGATATTTAAAAAAGCTTTTTGAAAACAAATGCATTTATTAACAGCATTAAAAAAACATTTCACCAAAAAACTACTATCAGTAAATCTCATTAAATACGACACTGTTATTATGAATAATAGTTTCCATCACTTCAGCGCCTGCAGGTCAGATTTATGAAATATGTTTATCTAATGAGACGAAATCACATCAAACGGCAAACATTCTGACCAAATACATTATCTTGAAGAATCAGTGAAAGGATACATCTAAATAAAGTAATAAAGAAATCAATAGTATTGTTGGTCTCCCTTTTTTGCTAGTACATCATGGTCTGGAGTAAAATTTGTTGTGGTAATTCTTAGGATAGACCCGAGGTGTCGGTCCGTTAACCCAGATCTGTGACGGGCTTTGTTGACGTTCATGTGGCTGAACGTCTGCTCACACACGTAGGTCGAGCCAAATTGTCCACTCTTTTTTTAAACACTCGGCACTCAGTGTCCACCTTTCTTTTCCTCGGGCCACACATTTTAATGGAAGGATTCCAGGGGAAGGTTTGTGGGTGGCATCAGCGTAAAACTGTATCTGAAAGCTCAGCGCGCGAATTACGAGAATGCTGACGTCACAGCCCACACTCGAAATTCGGCACTGATGGAAATAGAGCGTGGAGTGCGCCGGGTCCGTATTACTTAGTACGTACACACACTTGTGAGTGTGCACCGAGCTTTCTGACACGGCTTCCGGGCGTAAATGCGCGGGCGGGCGCTTCCCCATCTATTGGGGAAACATACCGTAATTTTCGGACTATAAGTCGCACCGGAGTATAAGTCGCACCAGCCATAAAATGCCCAAAAATGTGAAAAAAACATATATAAGTCGCTCCGGAGTATAAGTCGCATTTTGGGGGGCAATTTATTCGACAAACTTCAACACCAAGAACAGACATGAACGAGCAACAACAGGCTAAACGATACGGTATGCTAACGTGACAAACACAAACGAGGAGCTGAGAACGGGCCTGACGTAACATTCAGTTATTTTAAAAAAACTATTACATAAATAACACGTTTATAAAACCATCTGTGTCACTCCAATTCATTAAATCCATCGATCGTCCTTTGTCAACAATGCCGTGTGCCGCACCGCAGTTCAAATTATTCCACAGGCCCATACAACGATACATAAACTATATTTTAAATAACTATCACATAAACAACAATATTATCAAACCATTTGTGTCACTCCAAATCATTAAATCCATCGATCAAATTTCTCGTCCTTTATGTCATCCTGGTGACAGAGGACATGTCCAGAGGATATGGCGCTTTAAAGTGTTAATTACTTTATTTGATTTTTTCTCTCTATTTTTCATGTTTTGAATATGTTCAAGATAAAGATATCAAAGCATGTGAAGTGATCAACTATACTAAAAATAACATGTGAAGTGGTCAACTATACTTGTAAGTAAGTGATGTGTTAATGATCAAGTAAAAATTTGTGAAAAAAAACATATATAAGTCGCTCCTGAGTATAAGTCGCCCCCCCACCTAAACTATGAAAAAAAACGCGACTTATAGTCCGAAAATTACGGTAGTAATTGCAGGGAAAATTACCCCAAAAAAATGTTTAATGATACGATTTACCGTATTTTTCAGACTATAAGTCGCAGTTTTTTTTTTCATAGTTTGGGTGGGGGGGGGGCGACATATACGCAGGAGCAACTTATATGTGTAATTATTCACAAATTTTTACTTGATCATTAACACATTACTGACTAACTAGTCGAGTTGATCACTTCACATGTTATTTTCACTTTAAACCGCATGAGAGTGCACTATGGCTATGGAATAATTGGAGCCTCACTGACTCTGTTTCCTCCTACATCGGGAAGTACATTGATGATGTGACACACTCAATATCCGTCGTCACTCGGGCTAACCGGAAGCCATGGCTGACAGGGGCTGTCTTCAGGCTGCTGCGGGCCAGGGACAAAGCCTTCCGGGCGGGGGATGAGGCTGGCTTGAGGACTGCGAGGGCCGACCTGTCCCGGGGCATCAAAGAAGTGAAGAGGGCGTTCTCGGGCAAAATTACCGCCCACTTCAAGGACAGCAGGGACGCACGGCGCCTTTGGCAGGGCATTCAGACCATCACGGACTACAAGCCCGCGCCGCAGAGCTGTGATGGCGACGTCCGTCTGCTCAATGACCTCAACCGCTTCTTTGCTCGCTTCGACGCTCAGAACAGCACTTGCCCGCTGAAGGCCACTCCCCCTTACCACGAGCTGCCCCTGTGCCTCTCCGCCGACAGCGTGAGGAGGACGCTTGCCGCTATCGACATCCGTAAGGCGGCGGGCCCGGACAACATCCCGGGTCGAGCGCTGAAGGACTGCGCTGGTGAGCTGACGGGTGTCTTCACGGACATCTTTAACACTTCCCTGCAGCAGGCCATCGTCCCGTCGTGTTTCAAAGCTGCCACCATCGTACCTGTGCCGAAGAAGCCTGCTCCGTCCTGCTTCAATGACTACCGCCCCGTGGCACTTACGCCCATCATCATGAAGTGCTTTGAGCGGCTTGTCTTGGAGCACATCCGGTCAGTTCTCCCCCCCACCATTGACCCCTTCCAGTTTGCGTACCGGGCCAAACGGTCCTCTGAGGATGCCATCTGCTCTGCCCTCCACTCGGCCCTCACCCACCTGGAGGGGAAGGACTCGTATGTGAGGTTGCTGTTTGTGGACTTCAGTTCTGCCTTCAACACCATTGTGCCGCAGCGTCTCATCGGCAAACTTGACAAGCTGGGCCTCAGTACCTGCCTCTGCAACTGGCTACTGGACTTCCTCTGTCAGAGGCCACAGGTGGTACGTGTTGGCGACAAGATCTCCGCCAGCATCACGCTGAGCACAGGGGCCCCCCAAGGCTGCGTGCTCAGTCCGCTGCTCTTCACCCTCCTGACGCATGACTGCGCTGCCACCTGCAGCGGCAACCGCATAGTGAAGTTTGCTGACGACACGACACTGGTGGGTCTCATCACCAAGGGAGACGAGACTCAATACAGGCTGGAGGTTGACCTTCTGACCGCGTGGTGCAGGGACAACAACCTCCTGCTGAACGTCGACAAGACCAAGGAGATTGTTGTTGACTTCCGGAAGGGTCACGCCCAACACCTGCCGCTGACCATCGACGGTGCTGTGGTGGAGAGAGTGAGCAGCGCCAGGTTCCTGGGGGTGCACATCAGTGAGGATCTCTCCTGGTCCACCAACACCGCGTCGCTGGCGAAGAAGGCCCAGCGCCGCCTGTACTTCCTTCGGAAACTCAGGCGAGCGGGGGCTCCTCCGGCCGTCATGACTACTTTTTACCGCGGCACCATTGAGAGCGTCCTCTCCAGCTGTATTGCTGTCTGGGGTGGCAGCTGCACTGACCACGACTTGAAGGCCCTGCAGCGCATAGTGAAAACGGCTAGTAAGACTATTGGTGCTTCTCTCCCCTCCTTGAAGGACATTTACACCTCCCATCTCACCCGCAAGGCGACCAAGATTGTGAGTGATGTGAGTCACCCCGCTCACTCTTTGTTTGAACTTCTGCCCTCTGGGAGGCGGTACAGGAGCCTGCGCTCCCGCACCACCAGACTTTCCAACAGCTTCGTACTCCAGGCTGTTAGGATCCTGAACTCGCTCCCCCTTTCAGCGTAGCGTCCTGTTCTTGCTGTATGCGCACTGGCTCGGTTTTGCCCGTCTTATTTAATGGGTTATTGGTCTGTTATTTATTCATCGCTCATTTTATTTTATTTATTATTTATTATTTATGGTTTGTGCCTTCTTGTTTTTGTTTTGTGTCGCCTACTTGTATGTCTCGTCACCGTGGGATGGAGGAAACGGAATTTCGGTTTCTTTGTGTGTCTTGACATATGAAGGGATTGACAATAAAGCTGACTTTGACTTTGACTTGACAATGAGTTCCATTCACTGACTTCCAGAGTCAGGAGATTTTATGATTTGGAGTGACACAGATGGTTCGATGTTGGAATAATTTAAGTGAAGCCTTGGCCTGCCAGACCTGGAGGCCTTGTCTTTACATTTTATGACTTTCCTTTAATCTAGGTTTTTCCTCTTTAGTGACAGGGATGTCTTTTGATCCCTGTCAGCCATATGTCTCCTTCCTGTCCTTTTGTTATGTGTGTTTTTGTTCCTGTAAGAGGCCTTCACTAACAATGAGCAGAGCTTATTTGCATCGGCGAAATGTTCTTATTTGGTCCAAAGGAACTTCATACCTTTTATCTAACTGTAGGTTTGGTTCATAGATTGTTGTTGGTCAGAACTGGTTTTCTTTGTTAAGTGTTATATACAGTTTGAAGTAGTTGCATACAAGTTATCCCATATTTACTCAATGTTTGTTTAAGGAACTGCACACCAGTTACCTTACATTTACTTAATGTGTGTTGAAGGGTTTAGGACAAGTTACGTATTATTATTGTGTGTTAATTTACCAAGTAGTTAAAGTTAGCAAAGGGTTAGGGGCATTGTTCCACAGGAACCACAGGAAAGCGGCAATTCAAGTTATCTGATCCCACTCGAGGACGAGTCAGTCAACCATGAAGGACATCTGGTGAGGAAGGAGGACAAAGTCTGCGGGGGTCACGGGCCGACAATGAAGTGCTAATTCACACCACACTACATTCCTTAGCTAATAAGCGTTGCTACAGACACTATCTCTCCTCCCTTTAGTGTAGCAACACCTCTGTAACCAGGGCAACCAAAAGATTAAATAGAGGAGCACGTGAAGTGAGAACTCAGAATTGATGGAGATTGTAACTGAGTTTGCTCTCTCTATCGTTCTCCTCGCGAGTAAACCTGTTCTGGTTCTTTTCTCCTCTTCCTTCCAGCGTGTGGTTTAATGTCTGATGGTATTTAGACCTAACATTTTGGTCCTTCGAGCCGGATGCCAATGCACCTGAGGATTCCAGCGGGCGGCAGCGGAGATCCAGAAAAACCGCGCGCGGCAGGACCTCTTTAGGTGGGGTCCTAGAATCCTTTTCAAGGGCTGGTTGTCTGCTCGTCAGCTGGGATCTGAAGGTTGAAGGCAATCCGAGGTGCAGAGGTGAAGAGAACCAGAGGGTGAGTTTGTTTTGTTTTTTAAAGAATGAGCGGCCGAGAGCTCGTCGTGCCCTATAAAAGTCCTAGGACAGAACGGAAAGGTCCGTTCTAAAGGTACCAAAACGGAAAGGTCCGTTTAAATAAGAGTTACTCAACGGAGAAGTAACTAAACGGAAAGGTCCGTTTAAATAGAAGAAATAAAAGTACAGAGGTGTTCGACGGAGAAATCCGTTCAAAAGGGTTAGCGAAGTCCGCGGGAAACCGAAAGTTACGCAATTCTGTGTGATTGAGAGTGTGAATGGGAATACGTATCACTAGATATAGTATTCCATATTAAAGCAGTGGGGAACACATAACGTGGTTCTGTGGACGCAATAGGCAAGGATTCTCCACCAGAACGCTGGTAGAAGTGAGAATCACCACAGGATCTTTTCGTTATCCCACTGGAAACACCCGACTTTAGAAACCCCTATGGTTTTACAGTTGGGACCAAATTGATTAAAATGGGGAACGGGAAGAGTAAAACTAATATCCGAGATACTCTAAAATGTAAAGATTGGAAAATAATTGAAAGGCAGGATCCCGATCGACTTAAAAAAGATTTCGATAAATGGGTTAAAAAATATAAATTTGAGGGAGAACTAAAAGAAGTACAAGAGCGGGAAGAGAAAACACATGCAACAAATTCAAAACTAAAGATCATAGCAAAGTTGTATCCGCAAATACATGACACACAAAATTGAGGAATCACCTCCTCCTTATGGGTTGACGGACAGAGCCACTAGGCAGAAAAGCCCGCTTAAAATGGATTGGTCAAAGGAAATGAGAGCAAATTATACAGAAATAGGGAGAACAAAGCAAAATGATAATGAAACCTTTGATGAATATCGAGGGCGCATGACAGAAGTGTTTAAATTACACAGTGGACTGGTAGAAGATAATGCACCCCAAGGTGCTTATCAGCAACAATTAAAAAATGCCATCCATGTAGGGTCCAAGCCTGCAATACAAATTAGGGTGATCAATAATTATATAGGAATGAACACCGGAACTTTGGAGGAATACATAAATCACGCCCTCCATGCGGAAAGAGTAGTAATAGACAAACAAAAACGAAAACAAATGAAAGCCTCAAAAGACACTCTTCTGGTAGACCAGGATAGTGACACTTTTTACCAAAATGCAGGCAGAGGACAGAAAGGCCAGAGAGGGCGAGCAATGTCCAACAGAGAAGGCTTTAGAGGCCGAGGAAGAGGAGTTGTGCAACCTCCAATAGAATGCTGGAGTTGCGGGGAAAACGGTCACATGGCACGTGACTGCACAAATTAACAAAGACAGTTATGACTAGGCCAAGATCAAATCAAATCAGGTTTCCATGTAATGAAGTGGGAACCTGGCTGCCGAAATTAAAGATAAATTAGCTTAAGTATACAGGAGATATTTAGGATAAAGTAAGATAAAGAAACACTGAAGTTAAAATTTCCTAAATAGATGGAAAAGAATTACAAATAGCTTCTAAAAGTGAAATAGAGAATAGATCAGAAAAGTAAGACGAACAAAAAGGTGTGTTAATGGGATCGATGTGTGTTCTATATGTTGTGCGTCATCCTTTTGTGCTGGTGTGTGTGTGTGCGTGTGCGCGCAGAGGATCCTCATGAATGTTGTGTGTATGAGTGTGAGTGAGATGTGTGTCCTATGGAAGAAACCAGTAATGAAGAATGTTCAGGAGGTGGTTGAGCGATAATAGGGAAATTGAGAAGTAGACGATGGTGTGTTTAAGTTGGTTGGAGAAACTAAGATGAGCAGTGTGTGGAAGTAGAGAAGATAAGACGTGTGTGGCAGAAAGTGACTAGAACGGTGGCTTGATAGGACGAGAATAAGAGACAGCAAATGTTGTGTAGAAGACAGTGAAAGATGTCGAATGTGAACATGATGAAGGGGGCAACAGCAAAGTTGGCCTGCCCTTTGAGAAGGTGAGACTGATAAGCGTGCCTGCGCTCGCGCGTAGTCGCGGGGCGGGGCTTTGCGCGTGGGCCTGTGCTATGCTCGTGTGGGCGGTGGGCCGGCATCATGATTGTTGCAGGAAATGGCCAGCCTGTGACCAATCAACATTGATGCCGCGCCCCCCCCTCGCACGGGGGGTGCTATGGCTGCGGGCGAAGCAGGGAAAGTGTGAGTTTCTCAGAGAATGTTTGAATATTTGAAGCAGGGTGATGCTTAAGGAAGATGTGACAATATTTGCATGAAGGATAAAAGGCACTGATGAAAAAAAAAGTATAACCAAAACGTCAAAATAGAGGATGACGTTTGCGCAGCGTTGTTTGTTGGTATTGTTTGTGAGCTGTGTCTCTGCTGTTTTTGTGTTGTCTGTGTGCTGTAAGTGTTATGTGTTGAAAGGATGAAATTGGCTAATATAGGTGCACGAAAGAATTTCTTAGACTGTAGTCTATCTGATTTGCACCGCAAAACACAAACGATTTTGTAAAAATAGTAAGTCAAAAAAAAAAAAAAAGAAAGCAATTTGTTTATGGGCAGAAACTGGTCCACACTGCATTAAGGCCTAGCCTTGATGAAACAAAATTTGAGAGATGGAAAGAACTTGCTTTCTGGAATTGGATGAAGAAAAATTATGAAATAACGACATTTCGAAGCTAAATTTAAAGTGAATAGTCGATTGGTTGTGTCAAGACTATACAAGTTTTTACATTTGAGAATGAGAGCGATTGAGTTGAAGTTAAGAAACAACATCAATTAACTATTATATTAATTTACTGACGGTTATTTTGTTGGTTTTTATCTTTTTGTCTTGATTGGTTTGACACCTTGAGGAAGGAAAAGTTAGGATGAGGAACACGGGTTGAGACAACCAGTTACACACGCAAAACGTGTGCACTGGGACACTGAGAAGCATTTTGAAAGGTGTGTCAAATTAAATGATGATGAAATCATATGTAGTAATACAACACTTTACTACATATGGATTCTCTATATCATACAATTGAGTAAAATAAAACATACATATTGATTTTTATTCAAATTGCTAAGATTCTTGTGATAAACGACGAGAAAATGATTGAAAAGTAACTAAAGAAACTACAAGAAACTACAACTAAGCTAGTTGTGGAAGCAGTCCAAGTGCCACGAAAAATAGCTAGATGCACGTGTGCAGGGCACACACACGAGACTGATAAGGTGTCAAGAGGTAACAAGCTTGCAGACGGAACCGCACAGCTGTAGTGTAAAAGACGCTTCAAATTTTATACACACAAGAAGCAGATTAAATTACAGAAA